>NC_079453.1:24060238-24192738 GCF_903798145.1 Danio aesculapii | reverse complement strand
AGCCCACGCCTATGTGCAAAAACACATTTATTACCAAAAGTAATTTTTTTTTGAGATACCAGCCTCATTTAAAACCATTTGTGACGTAAATTTTTGTTAACCACAATTTTAAAAGAAAAGTTGTGTTTTCCTATACAGTAAACAGACTTCAATAACTTAATTTCATTTCCCGCTGACAGGAAACTTCAAATTCATGGCAAATCAATAAATCACCTATATATATATATATGTAATTTTTTTTAAGAGACCAAACTTATGTTTCTGTTCAAAAGTGTTTGCACTAGTTTAAGTTGCAATATTGCCTGCCAGGTGAACTGCACTAGATAGCGGGTTACATTTTCATCAAGCAATAGTGGGGAAAAAATATAGATCCCACAAAAATATTAAGCTGCAAAACATTTACAACTTTTCTTCTTGAGTGTTAAATCATATTATAATGACTCCTGAAGAAAACGCGATGCTGAACATTAGAGTGAGGACTACTGGAAATACAGCATTACCAATGCAGAAATATTTTTAATTAAAGCCATACAGAATTTCTTTTAAATGACAGTAATACTTACATTATTTAACGGAAAATGCTAATGATTTCTCTGTATGCAAGACTCACGAATGGCAGATTAACTCACTGCGTAAATCTCCAATAAGGTGGGTAATTAAATACGAAAGAAATACAAATGATGTGTTGAGATAATTGACAGGGTATGTGACTAAGCAACATAACGGTTCATTAATGAGGAAGTAGTATGTCCCAAAGCCTGCATACTCTTCTGTTACACATTCAATTATATGTACTTTCTTTGTGAAGAAACTTTCAGTACACAGTAGAAATAGGCTAATTAGGATGCAGCAGTACCGTTTTGGATTTAGTTTTGATCAAATAAATGCAGCCTTAGCAAAATACTTCTTTCAAAAACACTAATTTAACCAAATCCATGCTTTTGTAGTGTATTTTACTCCCAAACAAGCATATTTTTTTATTTTAAAATAATTGTATTTAATATAAGATGATCTACAGTGGTTTGCCTTGCTGAATTGGTAGAATTTAGTTTAACAAAAATATGTAGGATTTTAAAGTCAATAAAATAAAAATTAAATAGTCTAGCACAGAGATGTTCAAACTAGGGCCCATGATAACCTTTGATTTGGCCCGTCATCCCATCTGAGAAGAGGGAGAATGATGAGGATGGTTTCAAGATTGTCAATTGAAGTTTGATGAATCCCTTTGTTTTTGTTTGTTTTACTGTTAAAAGCTAACTGAAATTAAATGTTTTAATTAAAGTGTGTTAATTAAATCAGATTTTGTTTAAATGTAAATACTATCAGTGGTGTAACAGATCACAGACTCTCACAGTTTGGCTTACACTACGATTTTTGAGTGACGGATCAAACCAGTTTTTGGATTAGCAAAAAAAGGGAGGAGATAAATGTAATTTGCTTTCCATTTATACAAATAAATTACCACAAAAACCAGTGGATTTAACAAACAGAACTAACAACCTGCAATTTTAATAAAAGAAATAACCAGCTAAAAGAAAGGAAAATATTGAATATGAAAAATGATTGCTACTGTTGCTGATAATTCTAATATAGAAATCTAACATCTTGTACAACACATCATATTTATTTTCAATAAATGATTCAATTCACACATAAAACTTCATTATAGGTGGATCATTTTTGAAAATCTATTCAGTGACATCATTTTGATGGTTTTGTCGCCACCTATTGGTTAAACAATGTAATTGCTACAACATTCACCACGGTCAAGTTCCATTAAACGGTGATTTTAATCTTGACCATGAACATCAGTGTTAATATCTGAACTATAAACTTTTCTCCCAGTACTTCTGTTATAAAATTATTTGTAACAACTGAAAAAGTGTAAAAACTGAATCTCTCGATCAAACGCAGATTTGAATGCGGCGCTTTGAAGGATTAATAAACATATGCAAATCTCTTATCATTCATTTTGCACAGGTTTGAATGGAGATCACGATCTTTTAATGTTCAATTGTGCAGCGTTTAGATCCCACCACGACTTTTTCCGTCATCATTATATTTTACAGGAAAGCCAAAATGCTTTAATACTGTACACATAATTTGAATGACACAGGAGGCGATCTCTCTGCAATTGTTATAGATTCTGGATTAACCTACAAGTTCAATAAATTCTTAATTTGCGGGTCACGTGCGTTCCGAACTGTGGGTTGTGATCCGTTACACCCCTGCTATCACCTAACAATGCAGTTTGCTGAGCAATAAAGTCAAAGGCAGATTCTGCTTGATGAGTGTATTCAGCATTGAGCTCCGTTGTGTTATAAATGTGAGTTTTTATTGCAATAAGTTCCAATTTAAAAAGTGCAGTAGTTAATACGACTCAAAGTAATATTTTCTGTTTATTTTAAAATACCATGAAATAAATTAGGAAGTTACCCATGGCCACTTTAATGTACAATAGTTTGGTATATTTACCTTTGGCCCACGGCTTTTGATGTTATTTGGTTTTTGGCCGTTTATACGAAAAAAGTTTGGTGCAACACTGGTCTAGCAGAACTCTTACCTTGCGGTAGATTCATAAACTGGACACTAGGGCCTAATCCCAATTCACCCCGTTAGCCCTTTACCCCTACCCCTTGTTTTGCGCGTTCACGTCAAGGAGTAGGAGTGCCCCAATTCTCTTTAGCTTGAAGGCCTAGGGCTAAGGGGAAGGGGTATACACACCTTCGAATGAAGATTTTTCAGGACCACACTCGAAACCAAGGGGTAAGAAAATTTCCCAGAATACACCATCCACTGCACCCGGAAGCAAGGAGATCCACAAATTTGTATTTTTTTGTCATTATTACGAATTTTTACAACAAACAAGCACATGTTTTAATATATTCATAACTGCGTTCATGTTTTACCATCATGCTTTTTAAAAAAACCGCTAAAATAAAAATCGCTAAATATCACGATCTATAATCCAAGTCCCACAACATTCTGACACTCAAATACCCTGTCAGAAGAGTCTAGTGGCTGGGAATGAGCTTTTTACAGTATTTGCTATAATGTCGATGTTGTTTTTGGTGTGTTTACATTGATGAATATGGCCACGGTGTAAATGCACAGTATTGTTACGATCTTATTGCCACATTATATCGTTATGATAACATAATATGTGCCTTCAGTGATTTCCTGACGATAAATACTAAAAAAGAGCACATCTGGAATAACTACAGCAGTCGCGATCGTCCATCTCATATGAAGCAAGAGATCTAGACGACATATGATGACGTGTGAAGGTGCTGTAGTGCTGTCCCAGTTCTTAGGGGTACATTTTGAAGACCCTCACCCTCGGGTGTAAGGGCCAAGGGGAAGGGGTGCAAAAATAGAATTGGGCCTAGATTTACCCTCACACTAAATATCACATAATGATTAGTTTGGACGTTTGGACAGTAGAAATAGTTAAATAAGCAATAACATCAGCTTGACTGCTTGGGGGGGGGGGGGGGGGGGGGGGGGGGGGGGGGGGGGGGGTGGGGGGGGGGGGAATGAATGAAGCAACACATTGTTACAGAAAAAAAAAATAGTAGCAGTTTTATTTCATGGATCCTACTCCTGAATTAAGAATAGTAAGACTCTTCAACATCAGACACTGCTGGCTTGTTCTGTGTGTCTTCACCTAACGCAATGTCTTTATCACTTTGTACAATCTTATTATTATTATTATTGGTTTTGTTTTTTTACATCTCAGAAGGTAGACTATGTACACGATGTGATCACGCGTCAATAGGACGTCATCTAATAATCTCAAAAACTGAATCTGAGCATTACAGCCCTGTAGATATGATAGGAAATTTCAAGTAATTTCATATAAAAAATAGAGCATTTCATTTTGCCTTTGAAAAAAAGTCGTCTAAAAATACAATGTGTGAACAGCATTAGAAACGCGTAGACCTTCTTTCAGATCCTGCTGCTTTTTCATCCCCCAACAAAACAAAAAGCTAAATAAACAGAAAAGACGATATGTCCGACAAAATTAAAAAGCAATCCAAACCATGGCGATGCGATGCGGTCCTCTTGATATTATTGAGTTTCGTCCACTGATATAGTGCTGGTGTGTGTGCTGTTGTTCGGAGTGGAGAAACCTTGTCGAGGAGTTCGTGCTGTAAACGGCTTTGAAAACACAGGGGTGGGACGGGGGGAGCGTTATGGGATGGAGATCTCTTGCTGAGGTTGCCATGGAGTTAGGAGTCACTGGTTGTTCTCGCTCTGTTAAAACAATGGCAGAATACAAAGTCAAAATGCAATGCAATGTTTTAATAAAGTTAACGGGTTACGTCGACCACAATGAAAATTAAACATTTACTCGGCCTCATTTTGTTCTAGACCAGTATGAATGATGTTCTTCAAAGCTTAACGTGAATATGATTGACCGTTTTTTTGGGATTCAGGGTCGGAAATTAGGCTAGGTCCTGCCAAAATATTGTACAAATGTACAAATGCAATAGACTGCTGCGGCCGCAATGCTATTACAGTGGGTTTTATAATAGGAGTTTTTGATTTACGAGTAAAATTGAATGTTATGCTAAACATAACTTGAGCTATGATTTAAATATTTTTTATTTTACAACATAAACTGCACACAATCACACCCCAAATCTTCCCTTTTATGAATTTATTAGAAATAAATGTTCAAAAATAAACAACTTTTTCAAAATTCATGTTTTCAGCATGATTGTGTGTAATTCAAGCTGTTGAGTAAAATGTCAAGTATCATCAAGTAGCATTAACCACAAAGCCTTGCTAAAAGAATTTGAATGGGTATTGAACAGAACAGAAATAGAAGTGGGTTTAAGGACTCATTATGGGCCGGTTTCCACATCTTTGGGGTTCTAAGAAACAGAAGACATCATAGCTTTTCTTAAGCAGTGAACAGGAGATTTATAGAGCAATTCCATGCAAATGTCAACTTTGCCATGAAAAAAATTATGCCTTAACCAAAATAGTTAAAACGGTTCTACATTTTGTTGTGTAAAAATAACTCTTATCCTTTTAATGAGCATTATTTCTTTTGGGTTGTGCAGTTTAATTCACTGAATTTCTACATAGTATGTTTTATACAGTAAACTTGCTAACTGTTTTGGTCACATCCATAACACGTGTTTATTTTCCTCATTTAAAATATAAAATATGTTTACATACTGATATTTTTCTGATCCCATAACTCTGTGGTTAGATGTTTCCATGTAATGTTCTATGAATTTATGTTTTGAGTTTTTACTGCAAACGTCACATCTATAACGCTGGAATTGCTCATAGCATTTGAAAACCAAAAACATTTCTAGCTTTCCAATGACGTCATGCAAATTTGTCATTTCTCCCTTTTAGTATTAGAAACTCCTTTACTAGTCATGTTAATACTTTTGTGACATTGCAAAGTAATATACAAGTTTACGAGAGAGAATTTACAGACAATAGATGTTTTGTCAACAAACTTGTTTTGATAAATGAAAATGGGGTTTTTCCCACAAGCTGACACATTAGAGGTGAAAATGCAGCTTTCATATGTAAATGAAGCTAGAATTAAACAAATCAAATGATATTCAATTCATTAGACACCCGTGTAATGAGTAAATGATTGAATTTTCATTATTTTAGTTAATTCCACTTTAGTCAATCCCAAGCAGCACATACATTGACCATTTTTCTTTTGAAACTCGATTATTAGGAACGAGAGCACAACAATCTGATTCCAGAAGTAAATCCTCTCTACTCATTTTCTCAATATGGAAATCATTTTTTAGAAAATAAATTGCTTTAAATGAACTGAATATGCTTGTGTCGAACCCATTTGTTTGCATTAATCCAAGTTTCCATATGCTCTCAAAATAATTTGATGTTCATGATTGTTTCCAAGTAAAAAAGTATTTTGAGAAAAACGCTTCTGGAACCAGAGCTGCAGAAAAAAGTGGGCGAGCACCAGGGGCGTAGCAACCGGGGGGTGGGGGGATCCGTCCCCCTCACTTTTAGAGAAAGACCATTTAGAAACAGGTGATTAATAATTATATGAACGCATGATCTCATACAGCCGTCCCCCCCACTTTTAAAATGTCCACTACGCCCCTGGCGAGAACTAAAGGGAGTTAACGTCCCACCATGCAGCAGAGGCATTACAACCAACATGGATGAAGCACTTATTACTTTGACAAAATTCAGCATTCTCTACTGTTCTCCGTTAATTTATCATGGGTTGTTCAAATGTTCCAACAGGTTATGATTAGTCAAATCTGGACTAGTAGGTCTCAACTTTTAGATTCCAAGATTCTATCAAACCAAAACCTGTCCAGAGTAAGCCGATATACACCTCAGATGCTTCTGTTGGTGTTCCAATAATAATAAACCCCAAAATATCAGTTTTAAATCTTCATATTAAGTTTCATATGCATATATTAAACCATTTAAGGCACATAAATCCCATATCTAAGAGAAGTTAATGGTCAATTCCTTATTCATCTGATGAATCCAAAAATTAATTTATGCTTATTTACCAACCCAATGACATAATATTTAGTGGAATCGTTTCAACTAGATTGCAAATCCAGTTATGTGCATGGAAAAACTGATGAAGAGGGGAAGGAAGGAAAATGAGGGCAATTTTATGCTTAAAGGGATAGTTCACCCAAGAAAGAAAATTCTGCCACCATTTACTCATCTTCCACTTGTTCCAAACCTGATTGAATTTCATTCTTCTGTGGAACACAAATAAGGATACACTGTTTTTTTATGGGCGAAATGTCCCTTTAAAAACAATTATACATGCATTCTTTTGGGATTCAGGATTAAGAATGGCAGAAAATATAATCATCTACTTTAGTGGCACACAATTAACCAAGCAAAGCACACTCTCTTAGCTCTGTCGGCAAAAACATACAAAAACAAGTACTGCACTCAAAACACACACACACACAATTTGTTGCTATTCCAAGAACTAAATATGCCGTTAAGTTCTCCAGAACACATCAGTGTAGAAGAACCATCAAGTTTCATCTCAACACAACTTTATGGCTCTCAAAACCCTTTTTTGAACTCTCTCTCTCTTTAAATTAGTCACTGTAACTTACTCTTATTCAGGTAGTGAAAGCAAACCTCTACATTTAAAAAAAAGAATAAAAATATCACACCATGCTGAAGCTCAGCTTTAAAACCCCGACAGCCACAGCCAATGAAAACAACAGCAAGCTAAAAAAACAAAACAAAACAGCATGTCACAGCACACAAGGCTCATGTCTGGC
Source organism: Danio aesculapii (assembly GCF_903798145.1). Taxonomy (NCBI): domain Eukaryota; kingdom Metazoa; phylum Chordata; class Actinopteri; order Cypriniformes; family Danionidae; genus Danio; species Danio aesculapii. Next base: position 24,185,458 of record NC_079453.1, on the reverse strand, counting down.
TCTCACGTACAGCCTGAGGATTTTGAGGAGCCTGGTCGAGCTCGTCTTTACAAAAATCCTGCAGATGCACCACTGCTGCCTCATTAGGGAGGATTCCCAACAGGGCAGCACTCGCTGTGTCACGTACAGCAAATACAGCCCAGACTGAAACCACAATATAACACACAATTACACACAAACGGCTAGAGGAATACATATGCCACGTACACACTGCTGCTAAACTGGTAGTCACTTTTAGTGTTTAATCTTGTCCTGTACGCACACAGCTCAGTCATTTATAGGAAAGACAACTGCATTTAACAATGAAAATACAATAATTCAGTGCATTGTGTACAGAACCCAACTGGGGAGCCTTTCCCAAAACAATCATTAGCCAACTAAGCGCCGGAACACAGCAAGCAGAAGCTCGGCCGGTTGGCTAGGGGTGTTCGATACTTCTTATAGGGTTAACGTCAGATCGAGTTGGCCCGATTCAGCATGTTGGATCGGTGTTGGCTGAAGAAAGCTCTCTGACTGGTTATTTAGTAACTATGCACTTTGAAATCCTCATTGCCCGAGGGGAGGAATGAAAATGCTATGTGGAAAAACTTGCAATATGTGGATTTCGACAGAAAGCAAACTACGCAGCGTACGCAGCTGGCAGCAATTACAATCAGCTGTGAATAAAGATGCCAGCCATGTGACACTAAGTATCTTTTCTATCTGAAGAGCCGAACTACAGCTGTCAGCTAAGGCGCAACCGCTGTGGCAAAGAAACATAGCATTTCCGTATCCCCCTCGGGGAACGAGGGTTACGAAGTAACCGTTTCATTCCCCAGCAAGAGGGCAACTTCAATGCTATGTGGAAAAGCTTCCACTATGGGGAAATGTATGAAAAACGTCACGGTGATTAAACCTTACCATGTCGTTTGTGAGTGGTTTGCCAGCCTCCAGCGTGAGCGCATCATTATCACCAGAGACACAGCCCTCAAACATGTCCCCTGGCCCTAACTTACCTTACTTACCTGTTAAGCGCTTAAAGGCGCTGGGGGATATGCTTCTGCATGAGCATTCTGAGCGGCTGCTTGTAATGCAGCGGGTCAAAATGCACAGAACTAGGATTGGTCATAACCCACTGCTCTTTTAGGGTACAATGAAGTACAGACTAAAAAGCCCATACCTCGTCTCGGCTGGAGGGACTGGCTTGATTGCGTCCTTCACCAGGAGGACAGCAATCTCCTTGTGCAAGACAGGGGCGGACACAGGGCTGAACTTGGTGTAATACATGGCCGTGCACTTGGGGGTTTAGAGAACTGAATCGCATAGCCGAGTCTGATTGTTCAAATGAACCATTGTCACGATGGCTGAGCTGCGTCCCTGTTTAAGGAAAGAGCAAACCTCCTTTTCCGAGTGACCCATCTCAGGGACGCTTCGTGATCCATACCAGACTTAGCGGCACCTTGGGGCGGGGGGGGGGGGATGGTGATCGTCTGTGGGGTGCTTGACGCTGCCGCTTAACCGGTGGAACGGACAGGGCGGTGGAGCAGATTTAAGCCACGGACAAGAGCCCTAGTGTAGTCATCGTCCTTCCTAGGGCACTCGCAGTCGACCTGGTGTTTTCAAAGTAAAGTCACTACATTAAGCCTGGGTCGGAACTTTTCTCGTGCTGCTGGGCCAATGCCTGCACCAGCCATAGCAAATAAAATGGATGTAGCCTGGCCCACAGCAGTGTAGACTTGGGCCCGAGGGACGCAGACAACCTACACACCACGCCAGAAATGGGGAATCAAACGGGTAATATTGACCACACTAGCACGCTCGACCTGGGGATTTGTCTCGTACCCACGGCTGCTCTGTCAGAGGAAGTTGAGGGCGGAGCACACACAGACCAGGCAGAAGGTGCCCTCAGCGCTGCGTGAACTTACTGTGCACCTCTAGAAAGAAAGAGACAGGAGGCTTAGAGGGTTTCCCCTTCTTATCCTCCACGTCATACCCATCTTATCGGTCCGGCGGCGGAGCTGGTGGACAAGCCATCTTCAGCCTTGCCACCAAAGCAACCCGGGTTAGCACAGCCATCTTATCAGATTCCATATCCGGAGCCTCTCTTACCACCCCTGAGGGAAGTGACAGCCCACCCTCCGATGAACATCTAGTCATCGGTGTCATCGAGAGGGTGATCATCTCGGAGGAAGAAGCAATTCTCTCACTCGAAGCTTGGATGGAGCGCACTGAGGAATGGGAGGTCCACAAGGCAGATGGTGGATTGACCCCCACTGTAACCCTCAGATCTGCCCGAGTGCCAAACTGCTGACAACAGGGGTGGTTAGCCCTTTTACAGAGCGAGCCACGATCTTAGCTGTGCAACAGACATGCCATTGCAGTGATGGCATGCGCTGTCCGTGAGAACCGCATTAACAAGCTGAACCCCCAGACATGCAACACAGTGCTCGTGCCTATCATCCGTGGACAGGGAACCATTGGATCCAAAAACGCACAATCGGAAGCGATGTCTTTAAAAAGATGCGCTGATCGACCCTGTTGCTCTTTTAGGAAACTTGCTCCGTTACTCACCGCTCTAGGAAAAAGGGACCAGAGAACGCACAGGGATGGGAGAATGCCCAGCCTTTACTGTCTGCCACTGCGTTGTAACACACTCTGAGACTGAGAGAAAATAGCCTGTCAAAATGCCGGCAGCTTTTTTCTTTCTTTCTTTCTTTCTTTCTTTCTTTCTTTCTTTCTTTCTTTCTTTCTTTCTTTCTTTCTTTCTTTCTAACTTTCTTTCTTTTCTTTCTCTCTCTCCTCGAAGGATTGAGATGGAGGAACCAAAGACTCTCTCAGAGGATCTGAAAGTGAAAAGATACTTAGAGTCGTGTGGCTGGCATCTTTATTCACAGCTGATTGTGATTGCTGCCCGCTGCGTACACTGACGCCGCCAATTCAAGGGCATTTCATTGGCCCATTTTATTACTGTTTCAGATGATTGGCTCTGACGAAATCCCCACAGTGGACGTTTTTCCACATAGCATTGTAACCAAAACTGAAGTGACAAATCCAAGTAAACAACTCAATTCAAGAAGAAACTAAGAATATTACCAAAATGCATTTACGTAAATGTAAATTTACAAATCAGAAACCGTTCGTATATTTTTTCTTTCTGAAACGCAGCATTATTTTGAGACTATTTCTAACTTTGCTACAAAAAAAGCTTTAAAAACAACAGAATTTTGTAAACCGTTTAATTTCTTCCTTTAAAGAGATATGTTTTATTTATGTCCTTCCTTTAACTATTTTTTTGTTTTATTTTCCATCTTTGTATTATACTATAACTGTATTTTTTTGCATTGTCAAAAATAAATAAATAAACCAACTGTTATTTACTATAAATGTGCAAATAACATTTAAAGATTTACATTTCTTAAATCTTTGAAAATGATATGGATTATTCGATTATCAGACAAATTTGTACAAGCGGATTTCTCAGTTATAAGTTACTACTGCCCTCCACAGGTGAGGAAAGACACATCCTCTCATTGAGGTGCAGAATACGCCACCATCTCTTTGGTGTGTTTTCACAAACAGCTTTATGGTCCAGACGTGAGCAGACAGCACAGTTGGTTTTCATCTGCACTAGTTATTTGGCATCAGCTTGGTGTGTCCCGACCTTAAGATGGCAAGTACTGTCATTACGAACATAGTTCAGCGATATTGTGTTTCCTAAATCCATTGTTCACTAACTCCCATAACATTTATTCCATTTTGAATGAAGCTATGGCTTGTGAAAAAAACTACATTTACATGTGGAAGATTTACAAGCGGAAATGTTGGGTACAATATTTCCAAAGCTTGTGAAAATAAATATATACATTGTTAAACATGTATCTAAATATGATATATATGGAATATTTGATTGTCAAAATTGTAAAAGTAATTTATTATGCTCATGAAATGTAATTTCTGAAACCAATTTTAATTTGATAGGTAACAAATTAATAATTTAATTAATAATTAAAAATTATTTTATGACCATCACATATATCTGATTTCTGCATGCAATTACGTCATTGTAAATGGTTTTGTTTACAATAGTGGAATAGAATATGGATTATTAATATTTGCGAAAAGACAGAAAAAGTTTTTTTTATACGGTGCATCCGGAAAGTATTCACAGCGCTTCACTTTTTCCACATTTATTTGTTACAGCCTTACTCCAAAATGGAATGAATTCATTTATTTCCTCAACATTCCACACACAATGCCCCATAATGACAATTTCTTGTTGCAAAAAAGTAACATTGTTGCAAATTTATTAAAAATAAAAATCTGAAAATCACATGTACATAAGTATTCACAGCCTTTGCTCAAATAAATTTGTAACGTTTCTTTTTTTGCAACAAGAAAAATCTTTTTTTCACATTGTCATTATGGGGTATTGTGTGTAGAATTTTGAGGAAATAAATGAATTTAGTCCATTTTAAAATAAGGCTGTAAAAAAGTGGAAAAAGTGAAGCGTAATGAATACTTTCTGGATGCACTGTATATAGTCATTTACCTCAGTGTTTCAAATAAGAATACAAAAAGAATAGACTGAGGCAAACAAGTTAAAGGTTTATTACCAATATCATAAAATGCAATAAAAAATCATAATGGATAAAAAGAAAAATAGTGTGCAGTGTGTGTGTGTGTGTGTGTGTGTGTGTGTGTGTGTAATGTTTTTTGTGTTTTAAAAAAATTCCAAAATGTACATACAGCACCTTCTAACTAACATGGTTCAAATGAGGGATCTATGACAGAGCAGCTATTATTTCAGGAAACACTTATTACTATATCATTTCCTTCCAAAAATTGAGTTGTACTATGGTTTTGGCAACACACCCCTGAACAACTAGTTGTTAATGACCTATTTAAATTCATATCGGAATATTCTCTATTATATAAGTGTGGTGTAGGATATAACAGGGAAGAAGTACTCCTCTGCACCGCCCAAACGTTCTAGAAAACAATTCCAAAACATGGTGACCTGCACATTTCCTACTCCAAAAGACAATTAAAGAACATTGCTTTCATATGTGGACATGGCAAAACTTTAAGAATGCGCTCCATGTAACCGCCTTCCAAATAAAACACAAAACCACATAACTCCACATAAGACCATAACCCATTTTGGGTCACTGTAAAATAACTTTAGTCAAAGGTAGAGAATGCCAAACATGCAAAGATGCCACAAACGTTGTTATGGTGTAAGTCAGAAGCGAGTCATGTTTCACACACACAGAATGAGATGATCTTGAGAATTCTCTAATTTAAATGCTGCTCTCACAACAGAAACTTTACAGTGTGTACGTGGCCACAGAGTTCACCTGTGCTTTACAGAACTCACCTAAAATATGAACTGTCAAATTTGAGAGTTTTGTTACAAATGCTAAACAACGCTGATCTTATGTCACTCATAAATAATGTTCATAAGTAATATTACCTCCATACGTCTTTAAAACCTCATAAAATAATATCAAGACATACCCATGTCACAATTGCCCTAAAATCTAAGGCTAAAATCAAGTTAAAATTAAGTAAAATTAGACTTACATCTTACCTTTTCCTGACAAATGTCATTAATGTTAATAAAACCTTGTTGTAACAGGTAAATGACATTTAAAAGATTAAAAATGTATAATTAAATAAATCACTGTATTGCAATAATGCGTATTTGGGGGAAAGTTGCTGATCATGAAAATGTCACAATGCAAAAATAATCTTGGATGTTTTAAATGACAGAAAAAAACTATTTGAACTATTTTCTGTCAGAGATTTTTTAGACTTACTAAATACGATAAGAAAAAATAATTAATAATACAACTGGATTAACTTAAATTATTAAAATGAAAATAAGTTAATTTACTGTTAATACTAAAGAGGCCATATGATGCTTTGCAGTGTTATTTTCCCTTTAGTGTGTAACACATCTGTTTGTACATGTAAAAGACTGAGGTATAAAGCTTATAATCTTTCACAAAAGAAAATTTTTACATTTAACAGAATAAACTCCAATCATCTCTCTTTACACTCATCACTCGATCAGACAAATCTTTATAAAGGAGAACAGGCACTTCAGTTTAGTACTTTACTGTGCATCATTAAATTGGATTATTGGCCTTTATCTCCATTAAAAAAAAGCCAAACAGTGGGAAAGTGCCTTGATGGGTGATGTAATCAATGTATTAATACCTTCAACACACACTAGCAGTAAGCCTTATTGAGGCACTCCAATATTGTGCAGCGTTGTTTCTCAACTGATGGGTCCTCACCCAAAAGTGGCTTGCAGAAGCATGTTAAGTGGTGGACTTATGCATGACTTTGATCTTGAAAGATACGCGTGAAAATTGATCAGATTTAATCCATGTGAATTAAAAAACACCTTCATTGATGGGACGGTGATATTCATGAGGATCTAGTTCATTTTAAATGAAAGTAATGTGAAATTTTGCAAAACCACCCCCCCCCCCCCCCCCCACCCAAAAAAATGTTTGTTCTGTTGAACACAAACAAAGACATTTCGAAAAATGTTGGCAACCTGTAACCACTGAGTTCCAAAGTATTTTTTCCCTACTATTTCCTACAAAAACCTCAAAGTGGTTTGGAACAATTCAAGGATGAGTAAATGATGGCAGAATTGCCATTTTGTCCCTTTAAAGCATGTAAAAGCTCTAAAAAACCCAAAATAAACAAAATATGGCCTTTTTATTTTAGCGCATCATATGGCCCATTTAATATAACAGTACTATTAATTATGTCATTCATACTTATAGTATATATTACCATCAGTTCTGGCACACACAATCATTATAATCAAAATAAAATTGTCATTCAAATCTCTATAAACAAAAGTCAACCACATCAACCAGTCACACCATCAGACATGTATATGATACAGTTGAAGGCAAAATTATCAGCCCTCCGGTAAAATTTTAATTCTTTTTTAAATACTTTCCAAGAGCTGTTTAACAGAGAGACCATTTTTAAACCCAATAGATTTAATAAGTTATTAGAAAATATATTAGAAACTACTATTTACTTTTTACTTAATTTAGAGACTTGGGTAATACGGTTACCTATAGGCAAGTCATTAGATAACAGTGGTTTGTCCTGTAGCCCAGTGTTTCCCAACCCTGTTCCTGAAGGCACACCAACAGTCCACATTTTCAACCTCTCCCTCATCAAACACACCTGAATCAACTCATCAGAACATTAGAAGAGGCTCCAAAACCTGAAGTTAATGGGTCAGATAAGAGAAACACCGAAAATATGTACTGTTAGTGTGCCTCCAGGAACAGGGTTGGGAAACACTGCTGTAGCCAATTAAAAAAATAATCATTCTTAAGAGAGCTAATCATAATGATCTTAAAAATTGTTTTTAAAAAATGTATTCCAGCCAAAATAAAGGAAACAAGACTTTTTTTCCCCAGAAGAAAAAATATTACTACAATTTTCTCAGTAGGGCTTATAATTCCTACATGTATGTCCTGGTGAAACTAATATGCAAATGGATTGATCTCTGAATAACCTAGAAGATTAAACAGTAATCTATTATGTGCAGTGTAGTGGCACACCTGCATCTGAGAGACTAAACACTAAGTGACAATATGTCACATTATTCACATGACATTATTATTGAGGCATCTGTGGGATTATGTGACTTGCATTACCCACACATGACCAGGCGTGTTTGAAATGACTCACTGGGTCAATAAAGGGCAGAGCACAAGAAAAGTGACATTTCTTGCAGACAGACGGTTTCACCTTTTTCTTTTTTTATCAGGGTCATTGATCCTGGGTTTCGTCTGCTTCTGGGTCTTCTGCGTAGGGTTGGATATCTTCTCATCTCGTAGCCGCTTGCGAGCTCTAAAGAGAAAATAGTAAATATAACATGTAAATGTTGTTAGTTTAACACAGTGTCCCATCTTAAGTATTATGCAAGCCTCAATTGACCATTTGCAAGCAGTTTGATTGACAGGAAATCTAGCCATTTACACAGATGTTCTGTGGTCCCATCACTGTGTGCCACTGGTCAGAATAACCAGGCATAGTGGAGTAACTCTGCCGATTATATGAAAAATTGTGAAAATGTGCTCATATAGGACTTAAAAAAGCGACAGCAGGTAGTCAGAAAGGCTGGGTATATATTTGATCTTTTCCTGAAAACTAGAGAGGTGTATAAAATGGATACACTTGTGTGGACGCCAGCCTCACCCATCAGTTGTCAATCAACAGTGCTGAAACTTGCTGAACGGTTGAATCGCAACGTGTGGACGCAAGATTGATGAACTAATCTTTTCTGTTACTAGACCGGGACACCCCGCAAAATTTTAGTTTATGGATATGTGACTTTACAATGAAGAATGAACTATGTTAGGACTCGGAAGATGACAGGCGAGATGAGCTAACTTAAAATGCGTAGCCTGGAGACACATATAAACAATGAATTAATCTTTACTCTCTCTTATAATTTCATAGATGCATTATTGTCTTAAGATGCCACCTTTTGCATGTGTTTGTGAATTATGTCTGAGAGAATCCATTTGTAACACCTTAATTTTGAACTTCCCATTATTATACTGGTAGGCTATAGCTTCAGTTTTTATTTACATTCACATCCTGAATACTTCCCTCGTATGCATAATGCAGATCTTTATGTCTGTTTTTTGAGTATGTCAATTGTACAGAGATTAACACAATGATGTTAGTCCATCAGATGTTTAATATACAACTACAAAGAATAAGATTTTAGACTACTAGCATTTTAAAACTGGCAGCGCTACCTAGTGCCATAAGAGAAATGGAAAAAGTAAAAGTAAAACAAAGCAAGTAATAGAACATCATGTAACTTATGGCTACAAGTGGTTAAAAAAAAATGTGAAGCGATCACAAGCAAACACTGTGGATAATGTTGAAATCTATTCATTTAACCTGTTAACCGTACTGTCCATTTTTCAAAGCATACCTGTAAAGATGATGTCAAAGCTCAAATTAATATAATTCTGGAACGATTTTAAATATAATCCTTATTCTATTTACTTGTTATAGATATTAATTTTCAACTATATTCTCAGTATTTTGGACAAAAATAATTGCTTGGTTAATTAACATCTAAAGAGTGATGTTTCAGTGATTGTAAGTGTTTATTGGCTTTTCATAACAAAGGCCACAACTTCAGGTGAATTTATTTGTAACAAATGAATACATTACGCCAGATTCGCACAGGGCTTCAGTGTTAATGCTTGACGGAGGCCGTGTTTGAAGTTGGGGCTGATGCGATAGTCATAGCAGCATCCGCCAATGAATTAAGTCTGTAATCGGCTAGTGTCTGAGCTGGGATATTTGCATAAAGTGATCTATTTGGCTGACGCTTCCGTAGGCGCTTAAAGTTGAGAAATTTCCAACTTCTGCACGCCAACAGATCCACGATTCAGTTCGGCAATGCCTAATAGCACCCATTTAAAGTAAATGGGAAGCGTTGACGCTGTCGCCCCATGTTAATGGGCGTAAGTGTCATTGCATAAAATTTCCTGCAAAACTACACAAATGTATAACATAAGCACTTAAGAGATTTATATATTATATATAAAAGTTTTTCAATATTAGATCAGGTAAAGTATAGAAAATGTAATTGTTTTAAAAATGAAATGGCACATTAAAAATCTTTTTGTAAAAGGTCATACATGATCGCAAAAAACCCTTAAAAAAATAAATAAATAAAATAAACCATTTTCAAGAAAATTTATTAACTTTAGGACCACCTAGGTGTTGTCATTTTAAGCTAATTTCTACTTTAATGTCAATTCAATTTTACCTCTAACAAATTCTTGATAACCTAATTCCTGCAAAACAGAAATTACACATTTTTATTCTGAAAGTTATTTTTTTTGTCAATAAAGCCTCCAGGTAATATACTTTACTGTTTTTTATTCTATACATCTCTCTATCTATCTACACAAAAACACACACACAGAAGTTTCAATAATTTTAGAATTATTTAGCAACTTTGGCATCTGAATTCAAGCTTGATGAAGGCTGATTCCTTCTTAGCCACATTCAGGTTTTGGAACAAGTCTAAAAAACATATAGAGTCTATTTTAACATACTGTGTTCCAGCATCCCTGTCTGGTTCTTTATTGGGGGTCTCTGGACCTGTTTTCTTTCCAGTCTTTAAGTCGATCCCATCCTCCAGATGAGCCGGTTTGCTGCCGTTGTAGCGTTCTGTGCATTTAGGGGGCTGCGGCGGAGGGGGAGACTCAGACAGGGGCTCTTGGTCCTCTCTGGAAAGCTCTCGCCATTGTTTCTGCACACGGACATAAAAAAAAAACAAATCAGTATTTTCACAAACACAGGATACAGGATTTGGTTAATGGTGACTCAGTTGAAAATACGGTGTAGATCACATGCCTGCACAGACGAGTCTCCCATAATGTACTTGGCACCCTCCAGCACAGCCATATATGAGAAACGCAGCTGGTCAGGGGTCTGAATCAAACCCATCCGGTACTTCCTCATATCTAGAAGAATCTTTTTGATGTCCACCAATAATGGGTCTTTCCTTTTGTCCATCTGTGATACATCAATGACGGAAGAAAAGGAAAGCAGTAGTTAATGAGTTTTAATGGAGGACAATCAGGAAGAAGAATGAGATATTATACTTGCTGCATCCTAAATGGCACACTATGCACTATGTACTTATGCACTTACTCACTCAACAGCATAGTATGTGAATGTAGTATCGTCTCAAACGGAACACTAATGTTTTTTTTTTACCAAGCGGAAATTCAAACTGTTTCCCTGATGACGCTTGCCATATCAGTGAAATAAATAAACTACCAAATAATCCCTGCCATGAGTATAACCGCATTCACCATCAGGAGCTGGTATAATCACTCTCGTAGGAGAATTTTCCTTTCTCAATTCAAGATAAAGAAAGTAGTCCAACATCAGTGCCTGAAAGCTCCGCCCCTGCCTCTACACGTGAGCAAAAGCAGCTGCTGTTGAGTGTGTGAAGTGTCCAACATTCCACACTTTATTTTAATGGTTGAATAAGTGTATCATCCGGGTATTTAAAGTGCACTTATTATTTTTAGAATTTCACTGTGAACGCACTACTTACACTATTTATACTACAAAATGGCGCAGAATGGTACATAAGAATGCAATTTGGGAAGCACTTACTCTTTTTGAGAATGCGATGATGCAAGTATTTCTCTTGATGTGGTAAATATGCAATCTGATCATTTGAGATTGTTGTAAAGTTCTGAAGTTAGAGTTGCAGGATTCTCGATGAATTGATAATCATGATTTGTTGTTTGAAATATAGACCAATATTCTCTCTCAGTTCTAAATAGACTATTTACAAACCTACTCAAATCAAATTTACTGAAAGCTCTGATTGGAGATGTACTAAAATAAAAATTCTGGGGTGAAACCAAAACCAAAAATTCTTTATGCCCCTGGATGAAAAACCGAAAGTGAAAACCATTTGTAATTATTAATTTATGAAATGGTATAAAGTAATTGTGTAAGACTTCTAAAGAGAAGAGAGAGAGTTCATTTTATTGCCATTTCAGCTTCTATGGCTATGTCATGGCAAAAAAAATAAAAATAAAAAAAAAGATCAAGTTTACCATGTTTTATAAATACCAATAATAATAATAATAATAATAATAATAATAAATGATAATATACAGTATAAGATAAAAATCTAATACAGTTTTTTAAGGTTCCTTTTGATAAAAATTGTACAATTTTAGACAGATTCACATTTAAAAATATTTCATTTAAAGTCTCTCCAGATAAAAATTGTTGTGTGATAACATTAAAAATGGGGCACTCCACAAGAATATGTTTAACAGTTTGGTTTGTGAGACTTCTAAAAGCTAACTCAATAACTTAAATCACATAATAAAAAAGCCAATAATATTTGCATACTTTACTCAGTTACAAAATTAGATCATATACAGTGGCCAAAATTATTACAACTCTTGGCATATTTTAAAGGTTTCAGTTGTTTTGAACTAGCCTTTACAATAAATACATTTTAAAACATACCTACAAAGTCATCATTATGCTCTGTAAACCACAAAATAAAGCCATCATAAGGGAACTTACATAACATTCCTAATTAAAAACAAGCTAGATCTGTTTCACTTTCAATGTCACACATTCATGTTCTTTCAGAGAAGAAGCCAAATTACTTGTGTAAGGCATAACCAGTTGAATACTCGTCAAGTCGGGCACGTTGATTTTGGACATAATTTAGTTTTAAAGTTCACAAGCAAGACTTAATTTGAGTGTCATAACTTTCATTCACCCGTACAGATAGGCACTTCTCAATTATCATGCACAAGTGTTTAAATAACAAATCAAAACATTAAATGACTCAAGTTCACGACTTGAATGGACTGACAAACATGCACTGCTTTGGGTTAGTGTTCCTGGTGGTGTGTTTAGTTCTCACCAATCTATTTGTGCAGTTGAATGGGTAAAACACAGGAAACATTCCAGTTGCTTACATCACTTTGAAGCAAAAGCGTCCCAAACTTTAATGCTCACTCATTGGACATTTCACATAGACATATATTTAAACATGCAAAGAGCCAGTTTAAAGAGTAAATAAACGCAATGCTGAAAAAACTATTGAACCATGGAGGTTGTATTGAATGGTCGCATTTTATTTCTTAAAAAATTTTATTATTTATTTATTTTGTATTGTAGCATCCCCATTTTTTGGTGTGGTAAATTAGCCATGGCCCAAATGTTTCATCTTGCAGGCCAGATGTGGCTACCTATTGAGGAACCCTGTTATTAATCATCATCTCAACACTTCTGTAATAATTGTTTGGTTTGTAACACAGAAATAACAATATAACTGCTCTCCCTCTCGACAACTGCTCTCTGCAATGGGATAAATGCACAGCCAGTGTTTTTCAGCCAATAATAAACTTCCGGTGAAAACTTAATGTTTCTATTTCATAAGGTTCCTTTTACAGCATTGATGTTGTAACATAACTACGATACATTCAGTTAAACAGACCTAAGCATTCATTTAGATGCTCAAGCGTAAAACGATATAAAAGACAGCGTAACCGCTAGCGCCGTCAGGATCAGCAGGCGAGCACAGAAACTCCATTGAAAATACTAGGGTAATATAAATTGTCTTATTTTAAAGACATAGCAGGGGAAAATGGAATTTAATGCAGTGCTTCTTGTCCTCTCTTATATCGTATATCTTTCAGGCAGTGAAGATCCCTGATTTTTAAAGAAATCAGACCTTTACGTGGCGATTTGATAATGGAAAGATAGTTCACTGGAAACGCTGAGGCTGGCTGGCTGAAATTAAAAGTCTGTGTGCATATACCCCATTTAAATGCTTTCTTGTGATTACACATCATTCAGTAGTAAGATGACATGGATGTTTGAATCAGTGTTGCAAATCTTTAACAATTAATCATGCAGCTCGTCAGTAAACTGTTTTTAATATTACCCAGTACCCACAATAACACACACACACAAACCACAGTATTAGATTGTCATCATCAGACAACTGTCATTACAGTTTTTAACAGCAACACGTAAAATTTCTTTAATTGAAATTGGTTTGAAAAAATAAAAATCACAAAACACACAGGATATATTCAGTAGACTCCTAGTTATAGAGATTCAACTCACCAAGACAAGACAAGTGTCGACCAGAGAGAATGTTCCAGATCTCCCAATTCCTGCACTGCAGTGGACCACTGCTGGTCCCTGGTCCATCCCGAGTGAACCAGACTCTCGCACCTTAAACAGGAAATTAAGGAAGCTGGCTGGGGATTCTGGGACGCCAAAGTCAGGCCATGTGGTATAGTGAAAGTGATAGATCTCTCTCGTCTCCCCCGTCTATGTAGATAAAAAATGTAAAATAAAAAAAAATAAATAAAAAAAAGAATATCCAACATGCACAAAAAAATAAAAAAATAAAAATCAATTGTCAACAGTGCGATTGTCAAAATGAGAGACTTACATTTGCATTCTGGAGTTCCAGCACTCTGGTGGTGTAATATGACTTCACATCTTCTGACACTAGTGTAACCACAAAGCGGGTGTCACGAAAAGACATCTCTCTCTCTTCTTGTGTAGGCCAATATTGTGCACACTTTTCCTTTATAAAAAATGTAAAAAGAGATTAATAACACTGCCTTAAACGTTTTATTAATTAAAAATTTGATGACTAATATTCCAAAGTGAGTTATTTCATGCTATTGAATAAGTAAAGCAAGCAAAACACTTGGATTAAAGTTACAGTTTTCTTTAAATAACTATTTTTTTTCCCTTAAAGCCTAATATAGACTTGCTGTTTACAGTAAATGCCTCTGAAAATATTGCTTTCTGGGATACTGAACAAAATGCTTAAAGTAGGGCCTAATGAAATCTATTCTTAAGTATTTTGGAAAAAATAAAATAGTTCACTCTGCCTCACTATTCACTCAGCCTCAAATTGTTTTAAACCTTTATGAGTTTCTTTATTCTGTTGAAAACCGTTGACATCCATAATAGGAAAAACAAACATTCAAACAACAGAATAACTTCTTTTGTGTTCAACAGAAGAAAGAAACTCAGAAAGGTTTGGAACAAGTGAAGTGAAAGTAAATTATGACAATTTCCATTTTTGGGTGAACGGTCCCTTTAAATAGTACTTTTGTGGCTTAATATTAAGGCACTAGTCTCAAATATTTCAATATCATACTTAAATACAGTTCTTGCTTAATTTATTTTAATTTGCTTTTATTAGAATAGTTTTTATTTTAAATTTAAGCCACAATATTATGTGCTTTTGAATTAAATAAAATATTTATATTCAGTTAGTTTGCTATTGATGCTATAGTTTCAGTCAAGAACACTACATGTTCAAGACCTCTATTATTCCTTCATGTAATTCTACTTGAAACATACTCCCATATACATGCAGAGACTTTATGGAGCTCTGTAATGCATACTAAGAGAAAGACTTTGTATGAATAAGCGTGGAGGCTAAAAGATCTTAGAATAGTGCTTTTACATAGAAAAGGATCTATTCTTACCGAGCCTTTCTCTATTACTCTGTTAAGCATGATGACTGCTTTGGTCTTCTGTTCCCAGATCATCAGCCAAAAGTGACCACATGTGTTTCTCAGAGGACCCTGACAATAAAGAAACACACAGAGTTTGACAATCAGTAAGGTTTGATCACAATGGTCAAAAGAATGTGCTTATGTAACAGCTCCCAAGTAATGTGAACCCAAAACCAGCCTTATTCTTCAGGCAGATTAGTTTACTGTTCACCGAGTGAACCCTAGTTGATTTTATAAACATGTAGCCTTACACTTCTCTGCAAATGCTATGCAAAATCAACACCACAAAGTCTGGCACACCTACACATTTGTTAAAAATAAAGATCAAACCAAAGCCATGTTTCAAATGGCTGACTAATGTATTTGTGAGCTTCTGAATGCTACCCACACAACCTTGTTTTAGAGGTGTAAAACCTGCCACCTACCTACAGAGTTTTATTAAGGTTTTATTAAGGTTTTACTAAGAAATTGCATAATCTTTTGTGTGTGTCTGAGCACAGCTCTTTCCCTGTAGGTTAATCTACTGAAAATATCTTTACAAGAAAAGTGCCTGCTTGAGGCAAATTAGTCGTAACATCAAAACAAAACCTTTCCAACAACAAAAACAATGAAAACATTATTAAAGTCCTATGACTTTCTTGAATCTTCATATTTGTATTCATACAGCTAGCATTAGTGTTGGTGTGAAGCTGTTAGTAAAATATTCACATGATTTTTGTGTGCAAAACAGTATGAAATATTTCAAATTATTCCTCATGGATGAGCATTTAAAAGAACATATAAGATTTAACGGAAGTGAACTGCAGAAATAAAAATAACACCACAGTGAACAAACCCATACAGTGACAATATTTGCCTTAATAATAATTGAACAGGCATTGGCAAACTTAAAAAAAATTTTTAGGATTACATTTTCAAGATCTGTTTTATTCAATACATAGATATAATGCAATCAGTTTCTATAGTAACATACACACAAATTAGTGTTTGACTGATATAGACAAAGGCAATAACCTGTGCGGATCCTAGTAAAATATATTCACTATTCTATTTAGAAATATGTTAATAAATCGACTTAGAAAAAACATGTAACTAAATGGTCAAACTACTTGCCCTACAAACCAGTATGTTTATGACTAAACTTTAAATAAAAATATGATAGGAAAATACCAGAATAATGAAGAGATGTTTGATATGGCTAAAAATCAATGGAAGTAAATGAGACCCATGTATATTTGCATATATTGATATATATGGATATGAATGTATATATGTATTATTATTTTTTTGTTTGTTTGTTTTGGTCCCACTTGTTATATGTTCCTAAAAATCTATAAAAACCAAGTATTTAAAAAATATTTAATAAGACCCAAAATCTCACCTAGAGATGCAGAATTAATTTTTTTGTGAAAAAGAAAAACTGCCAAAAATATGAGCCAAAAAAGGCTATGCAGTGATCAGAGCACTGGGGTCCGTTCTTCTTACCTCGCTTAAATGATCTAGGATGATTTGGTAGATCCTGGATCTTTTAATCTTGATAACTGATCTCTGGCTAATTTGGTTTTTTAAACCTTTTTAAACTTAAAGTTCGCAAATCAGATTTAAATGTCTGGATGAACTGATCTGAGATCGCTGCGTGTCTTGTGAAGGACAGATCTATCGATCCACGAAATCATGATCAGCAATGCAACGATTGGCTGACGGCACAGCAGCATTATGACATCATCTGATTACTATTCAATTATCCATGTGAGCAAAATTATATAAAATTTGTGATAAACGGTTTGATATATATGATACGCAATAACTTTTCACCTTTGTTGTGGGCTGCAGGCTTTACACTTTCAGTATTTAGTCACTTAGTTTTACATTTAGAGCAGATTTTCTTTATTATAGTAGCCTAGGGCTACTCAAGTTTCTTAATCGGCGTAAGGAGTAACTGGCTGATTAAATTAATTTTGCATCAAAAAAGAAGTTTGATATCGCTAAAGGTGTCTGCGACTTTTGCAAAACCTCAAATCATCGTCATATTAGCATTCAAAACATGTGTATGACTGCATGAATGATTATTTGTAAATATACATTTATATAATTTTATTTAATTTTTTGTAACTATTTACTATATTCCCAAGTGTATATAACAACTACTATAAGAAGATATCAGAAATTAGTGCATACCTGAAAAGACCCGATCTAATCATGTTTATATGAAACGAGCCTGCTCCCGAGCAGGTTTGAGCTACCAGAACTGTAACAATGACAACAACTCTCGGATGAGTTTTGAGAACAAAATGATCCTGGATCGTGTCAAATCGTCAATAACCAAATCCAGCTAATTGAGTAATCCACGTACGAAGAACAGACCCCTGGTTTCACTCTCCCTCCAGCTGAAGTCACTGCGCATTTTGAAGCAAGTTAAATCACATCACATGTGAAAACCGCTGAGAAACCTATTCATTTCAATGGCTTGCTCTACACAAGGGGGATTTAGAGTGAACCATCAACTAGCTTGTGCACGTGCAGTCAAAGTCAAGATAGTTCAATATTGTACACTGTGTATATTCCACTTACGTACATGTAGATCTCTTATCTATGCTGAACAGAAAAAAATCCACTCAAATAATATACTGACAACACATTTTTATTATATTATATACTTGTTCCTGCTGCTTGCAATACACTACTGTGCTGTCATGGCAACGCTGGTAAAATGATGATTCTACATTGTCAACAAAATGGGATTATTTTACTGGTGTTTTATAAGTAAGTGTAGTTTAATTAGTAGTGTGTTTTAATTAAGTATAATTTAAATTGTGTTCAATTTATTTTATTTACTTAATAAAGCAAAATTAAATTATTACAAAGCATTTTCAATTTCGGTTTTCAGCCAAATACATCTAGAATTTTTGGTTCCAGCCCAGAATTTTTATTTATTTTGGTGCATCCCTAGTCCCGACACGAATAAATTACCATGCTGGGAAATTTAAAAATGAGTTCAATATATAAATAGTTTAATAAAATCCTTTTCTGTAACTTACAAGAAATGAACGTTAAACACCAGATGTGGATTATTTAGTAACCAATTATATCAAAAATCCAAGTAATGTGCATTAACTTTAAATTACAATCAGCTGGCTTACTACTTCCAGCAGACCATTAAAAACTATATAATTTATTATTCAACAATACAAGGGCCCAAACTAACATTACAAAACAAAGATAAGTTTTACAGATGTTGATATATTAAATATGAAATTGCCTCATTTTCTGTAAATTTGTAGGTCATCATGCGCAAATGTAACAAGTTAACTTTATGCTCTATATTAAATTTAATTTGAAAACCAATAGCTAATTTGACTTCTTAACAAAAATACATTGTAATAAACACTTAATTTGGCCCTAAGCTAGTTTTATTTGTGATTTGTATTGGAGAGCTCATTAATGAACACAAATAGCTTATTTTTAGCTGTAACGCTCTTATTAGGCCATAATCGCACTTTTTAATGTAGTCCTCCATTGTTGCTTTGGTTGCCAAGTCATTACACATACAATTATAGGCTGAAAATGTGCTGTATGAACAAGTTTGAAAAGTTCATTTTCAGACCCCCAAAAGACTAATGCAATGCAAATAAAAAACGGTCAAAACATGGCTATATTTTTAGTTGAAAACAGTGTTGTGTAAATGTATACACACACTTAGTGTCCTTGTCCTGGATGGTGTTCACTCACCTGGGTAAGTATGTACCTCCTCTGGGCTTCTTCCATTACCACCAGGCTGGCATTGATGTAGTCATTTTCTGTATTTTCCAATTTCACTCGACTGTGATCAACTGATTATTTGAGAAAATAACATTAAACGATGTCAAATGCAACAAAACAGTGAAACTTCATTAAATAACAAAACATAAATTAAAATCTGAGGCTACTTACATGGACTCACGTCTCTGTATCGGTTTCGAATGCGATTCTCTGGATACTTGGCCACTTTGAATGCACATTCATGCGACTGGTTGCGTATCTCCTGGGAAAGAAATGCAAGCAGAGCTTCAAAACAAGCCTAATCAGGCCATTACTGATTCATTAGGTTGCGTTTAAATTAATTGTCCAAGCCAGCAAATAGCGGACAGGAAAAATAATAAAACAAATTAGCTCATGTCAATCAGGACTGAACAGCTCCCAGAAATAGTTACATAATATTACTGGAAATATTAATCAGGGAAGCTACACGTTGTTTGTTTAGTCACATACACACACTCAGCACAACATAACTATACGAGGCCTATGTTTGTTTATCTAGCACTTTAAGGCTATATAAAGTTTTAGCCTTGTTCTATGATTAAAATACTGAATGTTAAGTAACCAGTTTTATTAATAAGTCAGTAGAGTTGCCTGTAATGTTTATAAATTTAGTCACTGATCACACGAAAACGTAACAGTTGCTGGTTACAGTAAATAAACGTGTATATGTCAGAAATAGCTAACAGCTGTTATTCGTATAAACGTAGGAATAAACAATGTGTTAAATTGTTGTCATATGATGTCTGTTACTCAAAACCCAGTGCTTTGCCTATCAAGGCAGCACTTTTAGTATCGAAGTCACTTTAAAATATTCCATACTGTAACGGTTAGACGGATTATTTCGATTTCAATTTGATGTCCAATCTGAACTATTTAACTGTTCTTTACTGTTTTTATAACAAAACGAGTATAATGCTTAAAAAGACTTCGCTAAACAGACTCGGTGACCAAACATGCTGTCCAGACAGACGGTTCATTCGGGTTTAATATAGTTTTACGCATAACACTTCAGTTTACCAATCAATTACCGTAACATCCCGGTCTCATAGCTTTACTTTCGTTTTAACACAATCCAAGAACTGTCAAAAGTAGAAGGATGACAGAACACTAAATTACTGTTTCGAAAGAGACAATACGATAAAAAGACATATATCTAACGGTTAACTGTAGATTGCGTGGCTCATTAGCATGCTAGCTGTCTTAGCTGTACTTACTAAGTAAATGTTCTGCCAGCGGCCTTCTGAATCTATCTCCTCAAACTCCTGCTCCATCTCTCCGTCAATTCCTTCCGCTTTAAACTTGTTTCTTATTAAAAATGAACGTCACCGCTTAAGAGATCAGTCATTTCTCTTTCTCACACTGAACCGCTGAGATAGTCTGACAGTGTTTGTCCGTGTCGCTGACATTTGCGACGGGAAGCGGACTCCACTGCGCATGCGCTGCGAGAACAGCGGCTCCTGTCTGCTCATGCGTAAAAGAGAGCTTCTAAGACGTCAGAGCAGGACAAACGTGTCAAACATTTGTTGAATATGTTTGTATATTATGTTCTTGTATTCACCCCCTGGCAATTTTTACATTTTGAGTGATTTAATAAAGAAGTACACGATGTTTTACATTAAATAAAGAAATAAAGGCTACTCCTATTCTACACTGTGGAAAAATGCTGGGTTCTACAGAATTCCTTCATGTTGTCCCAACACAAATCAATTAAGTTAACGTAATTGCTTTTACACATTATGGTGGATTGAACATAAAACAATTAAGTTTTCCCCCCAAAAACTTTTTTTTTTTTAAATTGTGTTGTTTCAGCTCATTATTCATTCATTCATTCATTCATTCATTTTCTTTTCGGCTTAGTCCCTTTATTAATCAGGGGTCTCTGCAGCGGAATGAACCGCCAACTTATCCAGCATGTTTTATGCAGCGGATGCCCTTCCAGCTGCAAGCCATCACTGGGAAACACCCATACATTATCTTCACACACATACACTATGGACAATTTAGCTTATTTCACCAGCGACCTTCTTGCTGTAAGGTGACAGCGCTAACCACCGAGCCATCGCGCCGCTCAGCTTATTATAAACAATTAATTTGAACAAGCAACAAAAGTCATTATTTTAAGTGTAAATTGCTAACTTTGCATGTTCATTTAACCTTCAGTATCTGTAAATCAATTTTGAGACAAATTTATCATCTCTTATTACATGCTTATTATATCATTATTAATTATGCGATGTGTTTGAACTGATCAAGACTGAACTAACAAATGTAATGTAGAACTGGCCCCTGCTGTTTTTCATGAAATCTGTTTATTTTCATTCATTTATGTGTTGAAACTTGTACATTTGACATTTACCACATATTTAGTTGATGTTTGAATATATGCAGCTAGTTAGATTTTCATTAATTTAAGTTCAGTTTGAGTAGTTGGGAAGTTTATTAAATAGTTACTTCAATAATATATATAATAACATTATATTTTTTTATTTCATAACACTCATGAAAGTACATCAAGATTTCAGACTTTGGTCTGTATAATTTTAATGAACATCATTTACAAATCAGGTGGTTCAAAACAAGCACCATCATTTCTGTTTGATGCTTCGACACTTAGCATGGTTAATAAATACTTTCAAAATTATTTCATTTACGAAGCAGTGAAATGACATTCTGTTCAAAAAATAAAACTCACAATTTTAAACAAATGCTGAAATTTTTTTATATAATACACACATTTTTGCCATGGACACTGATGCACTGAGTATTTGAACGTTTTTGTGCTTGAGTCCCTTGATTGCCTTCATTGTGAAAAGGAATATAAAAGAGAAAACTGAAGAATCAGCAGGATATGGAGGATTAAAAAAAAACTGAGAAATAATTATTTTAAATTTTTGTCTTGGGATCTATTTGTAAACATCATTTTATGTCAAATATGTTACCCGGGACAATACTAAATTTGTGAAAATTATTTACATTGTCTGCAAGGTCTTTACAAACTGTAAAGCTTGGTGAAGATTTGCTACATTTATGTTTCATTATGAAGGTCAACAAAATAATTGGGGTTTGCTTCTGTCTGTGATTAATGGGATGCTCATCTAAAGTCCTCATTTTTGTCAACAAATCAAAGAGTTAGACAGAAGAAAACATTCAAATAAGTTATTTTGACAAAAGCTAAAAAAAAATTAAATAAAAAAAAAAACTGTTACCATTGACTTCCCTAGCAGGAAAAACAAATACCATGGAAGTCGTTTCATGTTCCCAACAATTTTCTAACTAAATTCTTTTGTGGTTAACAGAACAAACACACAAATAAAGTTTTAAAAAAGTAAGAGGTGAGTAAATGATGACATACATTTCTGGGTTAAATATAACCAGAAATTACTAATTGAATCTCTCATTTTTCCAGTAACTTACACAAGTAATTTTTTGCATTCATATTCTGCGGTGGGGATTAAGTGGATACATCTTAATGTGAAAACTGACAAACAATATTCAGTGTAAAATTATTCTATCCTATATCTAAAGTTAAAATATATTTCCCTCAAATATTTTTACACAACATACGGTTTTACAACATAACTTTAACTCATAGATTATAGAGTACTGAAATGGTCAAAACCAAAAAGCAGTTAATGATCAGCCCTATTGTCTGTGTATAATTCCTTTAATAATTAAATAATAATAATTGAAGAGTTCAAGTGCCATCTGAAATTTTCTTTTAAAATTTTCTTTTTTTTTCTCAGGCTCATGTGTGTAGGTTCAGTAATGTCCCTTTTGGTGATGAGTATGTTCTTTATGTTGCATTTGAAGATAAACATTTGAACAATCATAGGAGACTAAGAAATTGTTTAATTTTAAAGAAAATTTGAAACTGCACTTAGAGGCTTTTGGATCTGAGCTCTTGAATTGTTTTTGTTTCCTTATACCTGTCACTATTGTCTCATAAGGAAGTGTCTATACCTTCACCCCATTATTTTTCAAAGAAGGAAGAATGAAGTTACAAAAATGCACATCTATCTGCACATTTCAGGAAACATTGGCTTGTTTTTTATACAGCCAGTATTCAAATACTTCACATCTTGCAAAGAAATCACTTTTCAATAGTGCATGAGAGATGCCAAGTTTCTGTGCTTTATCTTAAGGAAAAGTCAAAAAACGTACGTCGTAGTTAAGATAAATCAAACTCTTATCCATTGTTACTATTTTCGTAGCCTCAAGCCCTTTTTGTGCCAACTGCCAAAACAAAGGAACAAGTGATTTGTGAAACTAATGTGTGAATATTTAGTGACATGTAAGTTGGTCTTTGCATTTTGGCTTGCTTCCAAACAAACACTGGTTCAACTGAAGCCCGATAGTAACATTTACCAAAGAAACATTTAAATAAACCAAAAACAGGATGTGATATTAAGAGATGTGACTCTAAAAAGGACAGAATGCTCAAGCACGTCTAGTTCTATGCTGTCCATGGTGTAAACTTAGTTTGATGAAAACATTGTGAAATCTTTACAAGATAACATTGTTTGTTATTTAGAAAGTTTCACAAGTGGAGCAAACATGGATGGTATATTAAGTCAATGGGGAAACGGGTGTCATAAACAAATAAAACTTAGACAGTTTAAGTGACCAGTTAAAAACGCGACTGAGGGCTTTTAGTGAGTTTTCATGAGGTTCATTAGAGTTCATAAGAGTTGGACGGAGAGTGGACGGGCCAGGTGTCAAAGTAACAATATTACAATATTCCTACTCCATAAACTACAGTGTGTCCAGGACCACAGCATCATGACCATCCCAATCCATATGGAGTTAGGCAATTGGGATGCTGCTTTAAAACTGCTGAAAATGTTGACAATTCAACAACTCTCTTTTTATAATTACACTTCCTAGTGAATTGAATCAATTTGACCACACTGATATTGACAATTGAGGGTCTCCTAAACTGTGGGCCAGTGAGCTGGGGACTTATCTTTTGGCTGATAAGTCCATAGTGGATAGTCAGACCTTCTACCCTCTGGTCAGACCTTCTAGTTTGGTTCACTGTTTCTCTTTTGTCCTCACACTGCTATTTACAAATGAGTGAAACCCAAAACCCTCAAGGACAGATGTTTTGTTAGTCCAGAATTTATTTCCTGTGAGGTTGTAGTTTGAGAAGACATGTTTGAAAAATGTCTCCGCTAACTCCATTGTGCTTGATAAGCTCTTCAGTAGGACCAAGCTGTTGACTTTAGAAAATATATGTCTATGAGGATATCTCTGAGCCTGAGAAGTCAGTAATAAAGTTGACATACAGATTTGATCTTGACCATCAGAGAAAAAGGGAAGTAAGTCTGGTCAAGTATGGTTTTTACCCCTGCTTGAAATCGGTCCTCTGCTTTTAACGCATCCAAGTGCACATAATTTGAGCGAGGAATGAGACCCCATATACAAACACACAAACACACTTTGAGCATACACCCGGAGCAGTGGGCATATGTCACTTCAGTCTGTTTTTTTTTTTTTGTGCACTTTATTGTTTGTTGGTTATAATTTACACTGATAAAACTGAAAATGCATCAAATTCATAAAATATTACACATTACACTATTCAAAGGGAGCAAAAATGAATCAACAAATTACACGTTCCTTTGTAACGAATGGGTATAACTACTGCACATTCAACAATGGCAATTTACCTGGATTCATACCTGAACAAATTATTAGTTTAAAGGATTGCCAAATTGAATTATTGATCCCTGATTAAGGGAAATGAAACAAAAACACATTTAATACCAAAGATCTATAATGAGAACTTGTTAAAGGTAAATAAGCTTGATGAAAATATTCCTCTAATTACCGTGAAATCCCATGTAAAAGTATGAATTATAAGGTTTATCCTCATATTCATACAACCTAATTGCCATTTTATACAGATTTACCACATTATAAGTTACAGAACTAAAGAGACCATATAGTAGAATATCAATAGAATGTCTACTGTGTCCCGACAGCATTTTAATCTACTGAATGTTTATGTTTTAAAAACACACATTATTAAAATCAGCACAAACAATCAACCTGATGTCCTCAGAGAAGGAACGCTGTTCCAGAGTGGAAGCAGATTTTCCAATTTTCATTTAACATTACCAAGGCAAACCTGTTTTATTACTTTTTTGTCTGTTTAACTTGTACATTGTATCTAAGTACACTGTGTCAGTTTTGACTTCATGTTGACATTAATCTCATGACATGCATACATCCTTGTATAACAGAAGATCAAATATATACAGATCAGGCTGTTATAAAAAGATCCCATGTAAATCACAGGAACACAACTTTAAAAGATCTTACTTTATAGTATAAGTGAAACTGATCAAATGTGAAAAGTGTTATCTCAATCACAAACGTCTCAAACGTATTCATCTGTACCAGATCCAATCAAATGTTTTGCATTAAGAATTAAAATCCAATTGATTATATTAGCTAAATTACTACATTAAAGAAATAAGCTCTTTGACCATCTATTTGTTACACAGTTGAACTCTTGCAGTTTCACCTGAAAGATGATCTAAAACTTGTTTTAAAATACCAACAAAAA
Organism: Danio aesculapii; assembly: GCF_903798145.1. Taxonomy (NCBI): domain Eukaryota; kingdom Metazoa; phylum Chordata; class Actinopteri; order Cypriniformes; family Danionidae; genus Danio; species Danio aesculapii. Next base: position 24,159,982 of record NC_079453.1, on the reverse strand, counting down.
AATGTAAAAATCTAAACCCCGGATAGAGCGGCTGAGTGAATCTGGCGTGGACTCTGTGGATGAGGGTCATTGTGTCAGAAACACTGTAGAAGGACAGAATTCCTGCACTGTGATCCACATACACTCCTATTCTATTGCTGGGCACTACAGTGAGATCAGTTTCTATGTTATTGTGGCTGAATGAACAACTGGAATGAGAGCAAGACAAACTCCAGGACTGATCATTACATCCAAATCTAGACTTAAAGTCACTCTGTCCCTTTCTGCTGATGCTTTTATATGACACTGAAATATCTACATTATTCCCACTCCACTCCACCTCCCAGTAGCAGCGTCCACACACACTCTCTCTACACAGCACCTGACGACACTGATCAAATCTGTCTGGATGATCAGGATAATTCTGTCTGCTAGATAAGGTCACTACTCTGCTCCTCTCAGACAGACAGAGACATTGATGAGCCGTGTTTGGATCCAGAGAGAAATGACAGAAATCTAATAGAAAACAAAAACAAATCACAGTAAAACCTTTTGCTGGACATGCATTAACAAGACACAAATACAATTAAATCAAATTGTTATTATTTATGAATTAGTTTAACTTTTTTTCCACTTTAAATGTGTTAATGGATTTAACATTATTATAGATTTAACACATTAAGCATATTTAGTCACTGGGGATTTTCATCTGTTTACAACTTTTATTTCAACACAATACAAAACTGACTTGATATAATTTCACAGTAGCTGGTATCTTCTGTATAATCACTGTTGTTAAACCGTGTTTACTAGGATCAAATGTTGAGATTTATTTTGCTCAGTTTTATATTAAACCTATAAAAATGAACAAACTGTAACAACAGTTTTTGAAGACATATGATTTTTAGACTTATTGTGAATATATATATATATATATATATATATATATATATATATATATATATATATATATATATATATATATATATATATATATATATATATATATATATATATATATATATTTGAAGTCAGAATTATCAGCTCCCCTGATTTATTAGCCCCCCCTGTTTATTTTTTCCCCAATTTCTGTTTAGTGGAGAGAAGATTTTTTTTCAACACATTTATAAGCATACTAATTTTAATAATTTATCTCTAATAACTGATTTATTTTATGTTTGCCATGGTAACAGTAAATTATATTTTACTAGATATTTTCAAGACACTTTTATACAGCTTAAAGTGACATTTAAAGGTTTATTTTTTTATTTTAATTAGGCAAGTTATTGTATATCAATGGTTAGTTCTGCAGGTATTCGAATAAAATTATAGCTTAAAGGGGCTAATAATTTTGACCTTAAAATAATTTTAAAAAAATTAAAAACTGCCTAAATTCTAGCCGAAAAAAAAAACAAATAAGACATTCTCCAGAGGAAAAAATATTATCAGACATGCTATGAAAATTTCCTTGCTCTGTTAAACATAATTTGGGAAATAAAAAAGAAAATAAATTCAAAGGGGGGCTAATAATTCTGACTTCAACTGTATATATGCATGTTTCAATTTTCCGAACAACTTACACTGTAGGAAGTCATTCCTGCTCTCATATTCTGGAGTAGGAATGATCTGGATGCATGTCACTGTAAAAGCATACATTATATAAATATTTTCACAACACTTACAGTATTTTAATTTAGTTTTCATCTCATCTCCAGTCTTTTACCTTGACCAAATATCTTTTCAGTCTCCTCTCTGCAGAAATCCTCCAGTTTCTGTCTCAGTTGAGAGACAGATTTTTCTACATCATCATAAGAACTAACAGTAATGCTGGGAACATCTGGAGATGCCGGAGGAACAGGGAGAGATGCGAAACTCTACAAAAACAGTCAAACAACTGAAAGGAAAACTAAGGTATAACTACATTTAAATAAAAAATGAATACTATTTATTGGTCAGTATATTCAATGTGAGTAAAACACTTAGTGATGTAAAGACTGGTGTCACCTGGATGAAACAGATGTGATCATGTGTGTGTGAAAGCTGCTCGAGCATAGCGGTTTTCCTTCTCAGATCATCAATATCCTGCTGCAGTTGATTCAAGAGTCCTTCAGCTCGACTGGCTGTGATCCTTTCTCGATCTCTGATCATCTGTGTGACTTCAGAGCGTTTTCTCTCAATGGAGCAGATGAGTTCAGAAAAGATCCTCTCACTGTCCCTCACTGCTGTCTGTGCAGAACACTGCAAACCACACATCACAATTACCTCTCACAATAGTAAAAAATATCCTCCAGTGATTAAGTTTTCATTTTTGGGTGAATTACTGTATCTCAGTTGCCTATATCCTATTTGGCTTTGCATTAAAAGACCTTGAATTATCTTCCAGCCAATCTCTGCATTTGTTATTCATTTATTTACAGAGTGTTTCTTTGTCAACAATCGAATACTTCTGGGTTGGTGCCAGTTTCAGAAAGTTTTATTGAACATGAATCTAGCTGACATTACTAAGGGTAAAAGTCTTTATGTGACCAGTTCTCAAGAGCGCACCAATCAATGCAATTCACTCAAGATAAGGAAGTCATAAATCACTAAGAAAGTACTTTCTGGAGCATGGCTTCAAAGAAGTGTTGTGTGTTTTTGGTTGTGTAGCACAGGTTGTAGTTGACTGCTAAGCAGAAACTGTGCATCATTGATCCACCAAAAGCATAAACACAGGCACTCTGCTTCTTCTGAATCACAAAACTGTATATTTCTCTTATATTTTAAGTAGTCAAAATGAAAGATTTTTCAGAGAAAACATGAATGCAGTACTACTCAATAATAGGTACTCAAGATTACTATTGGGCATGTCACCAACCCAATTACTTCCCTCCATCTGTCACATATATAAATGTGAAACTAGTGGTAATTTTTCTCAAAAATTACCTTATGAATCTTTACAGCTTCTTTCAGCTCTTGAAGCTTCATCTCTCTTTCCTGGATTTGCTGCTGGAATTTTCTATGTATCTCTTCTAATTGTTTCTGTATTACAAAATAGAAGTAAGTATGTGGCACTTGTGTTTGCCTTTTCATTGAGAAAACTGGATGATCTTGCCAGTGTGTTTCAGTCCATACCTGTTTCTCTGTCCTCTCTGCTGAAGTTGACACAGTTTCATGATCTTTGTGTTCATCCACCATACAGAGCATACAAACACACCTCTGGTCCGTACGGCAGTAAATTTCTAAGAGTTTATCATGTTTTTGGCAGATCATCTCCTGAAGCCGTCCATTGGCGTCCATTAGGTTGTGTCTTTTACCTTTGAAGAGATTCTCATGTTGTTCAAGATGATTTTGACAGTAAGAGTTCAGACACACCAGACAGGACTTGATGGCTTTGTGTTTTCTTCCAGTACAGCTGTCACACTCCACGTCTCCATCTCCAGCAGGAACAGCAGTGTGATGTTCAGTCTTCTTCAGTTGCTCCACCACTTCAGCCAGCATGGTGTTTTTATTTAAAGCAGGTCTGAGACTGAAGGTCTGTCTGCACTGAGGGCAGCTGTAAACTCTCTTCTGATCCTCGTGATCCCAGTAGTCCGTAATGCAGCTCATACAGTAACTGTGTCCACATGGGATGGTCACTGGATTCTTCAGGAGCTCCAAACACACTGGACAGCTGAACTGGTCCTGAGAAAACCTGGATTCAGCCATTTTACCGCAGACACACAACACAAATAAACAGCACTTACGTTCCGTTTTCCCAGAACTGGAGATGTGATTTCCTGGTTCTGAGATTTATAGACTTGAGCAAAACGGGAGTGACCATAAAAAATGCATTCAAACTTCCTCGTGGTCCACTAGAGGGCAGTCTCGTGAAACATACAGTTGGATGCACATGTTTTAGCAAATACTATGCATAAAGTCTTTGTAAGAAGCTTTGTTTATATACAAACCCCTGCTGAAAAATCCAGCTTTTCCAGCCTGACCAGCTAAGACCAGGCTGGAAATGGCTGGAAACCAGCGTGGAAATGGCCAAAACCCCTCTAAAACCAGGCTGGTCAACCAGCTAAAACCAGCCAACCAGCCTAGCCTGGTTTAAGCTGTTTTTTTTTCAGTAGGGACATGATTTTGCACTAATGAACAATTCTCTATGTACATTGTAGGGCTGTTTATGATAATAACATTTTAACCAGCACTCATTAAATGCATAAACCAGAGATTTCAAGTGAAATATTTGCAATTAAGCTATTGTTGAGAAGTCAAGGATTTGTTTGATAAAGGATATTTACTTTTGTTCACATTGGCTGAAATCCTTAAGCATCCAAAAAAAGTGCAGGTAAATAGTCAACATAAGATTAGTTAAAAAAAGTAAATGTATTAAAGAGCTGCATGGTGGCGCAGTGGGAAGCATGATCGCCTCACAACAAGAAGGGTGCTGGTTCGAGCCTCGTCTGGGTCAGTTGTCATTTCTGTGTGGAGTTTGCATGTTTGAGTGGATTTCCTCCGGGTGCTCTGGTTTCCCCCAGGTGAATTGGGTAAGCTAAATTGACCATTGTGTGTGAATAAATGTGTAAAACATGTGCTGGATAAGTTGGCGGTTCATTCCGCTGTGGTGACCCTAGATTAATAAAGGGACTGAGCCAAAAAGAAAATAAATGAAGAAAGGAAATGTATTAAATTCTATTTTCAGAAGTTCTTTTTAAACGCAATTTAATTGAGCATCTTTATGAAATTTCATAATCAATTTGATATGCAGTTCAATTGAACAGCTGAATGAACTGAAAAAATTAATATTAATGATAAACTTAAATATATTTTCAACACATGAAAGTTTCTGTGTGTGTGTGTTGTAATTTAGTACATATAAAATATATAAACCTCAAAAAAGGCTAAAAACATTACTGTTAAAAGTATATTCATTCATAACATTCATTTTATCTTGTATATTATAACTAAGTAGCCATGCACTCATTTCAATATTTTCATCTTGTTGCTCATTGTTTTCTATTCTGTTGGGAACCACAAATGTTTCAGCTCAACGCTACAAAATGTCAATACGAAAAATAATTAAATATTTAATATGAAAACATTCATGAAAACAAACAGACACTGACACTGAATGAATAATATTTTTTGTTATTGACAGTTAATGCAAGCATATTATTTTCCTAATAGTGGATCCATAAATGAGCTTTTTCCAGCCCAGGAGTATTATATAATTCAAATGTATAAAATTATTTTACATTTTGAGTTTAAATAAACCATGAATATTGAAGCTTTATTTAGCACTGTCGCCTCACAGCAAGAAGGTTGCTGGTTCGAGTCTCGGCTGGGTCAGTTGGCATTTCTGTGTGGAGTTTGCATGTTCTCCCCGTGTTGGCGTTAGTTTCCTCTGGGTGCTCCGGTTTCCCCCATAGTCCAAAGACATGCATGTTCTGAATTGGGTAAACTAAAATGGCCATATTGTATGAGTATGTGTGTGAATGCTAGAGTGTATAGGTGTTTCCCAATACTGGGTTACAGCTGAAAGGGCATCCGCTGATGAATATAACATAACATAACATAAAATAACATAACATAACATAACATAACATAACATAACATAACATAACATAACATAATATAATTTAATATTACAATTCCTCAAATTTTGTTGAAAAAATGTAAAAGAATGCAAAAGAAAAACTACAGCATTGTCATACACCTTAATTTTTTTTTATTAGAGGTCCTATTGTTATTATTATTGGTTATTATTAACGGTTGTTTCCATTGATCCACCAGTGATTTCCACATCTTCAGGTAATTCTGATGTTGTTAATAAATAAAGGTGAATTGAATTGAATTGTTGCTTTTGATCTTCTGTCTGATCTTCTGCTTTCCAGAATCAGCTGGTTTGTCTTAGTCAGGCATCTCAGCTGAGACCTGTCCACTATTGGTGACACTACCAGTATCTGTGAAGTGCCAGTGGCGAAGCTCTCAGCATCACTGATGCACACAAGCCCTTACAGCACGTGAGGGACCCTAATTTAACATATCCTAACCCAACAGACATCACAAATCAACTAAATACATCGAAACGCTCAGAGGAGTCCGGCGACTGACCAACAACACGAGAACAACTGCTCAGAAAACCTTCAGGAACGTGCAGAAAACCACCTGAAACAACCTGATGACCACACAGCAAAGCATTAAAAACCATGAGCAAACCAATCGACAATCCCCAAAAACATCCTGTTGAAGAAACAAGAGTGTGTGAAAAATGAAACTCTGTGTAAACTTACTCTGTAACTATGTACAGTATATACAAGCATACACATACACAGGCCTGTGATGTGATTTTCCATGCGAGGACTCAGTGTCTGGGCCTCTTTCTTCTGGGCTCCTCAGGCAGCAGCTCTTCACTGATGTCCACATGGATTTGAGGAGCGATGCTGAATCTGGATCTGCTCTCTGTGATGATTATTCTTCCATCAGCCCGGTCCGGCTCCTCCACTACAGGACACCTGAGCGCCTCCCACAGCCGCTGTTTGATCTCAAGGCCCAGCTAGAGGCTGTAGGGATGGCGGTGACATCATGGGCTTGGCCACAGAGCAGTAGAGCTCCTGATAGACCTCAACGCTGCAGCCGAAGAGAGTGGCTCCTCCTGCTGACCCACGTCCATTGAAGACACTGTGAATGCTGGATGAAGGTGAGGAAGGACAGCCATGTTCTTCAGGTGTCGCTCCTCCAAACCTGAGGAAGAGATAAAGCTGTAAGTGTCATCTTACCTGACCACAGCTGCAAGATCCTGATCCGGAGAGACGCCCTCCATCCAGAAGTCATTAAGGTGTGCTGGAAGAGCCCTGGTTCTTCTGACACGACACTCCTCTATGAAGATCAACTTTCCAAATCAGACAAACCGAGTAATCTTGTCAAACTGGAGAGTTAAAAGAGCTTCAAGCAGATGATTCAAGCCTTTCAGAGAGTTGCGTTGATTTCTAGCCTTTTAAGGCAAGTCATTTCACTTGGCGGCCATCTTTGAAACGCCTCACGGACAGTATGCTCGGGCATTCTGTCTGAATGGGGAAACATCAAATTCTACAAAATTATTTGCCAAGCTTACGATTGATTTTCATTTTAGGAATCACCAATAAAATTAACCAACAACTGTCTTTTTAGTTTAATTTCTAAACGTCCAAATAGCAGAAAATCTGCAGAAACTTACGTCTGGTCCAAGCCCCTCCCCCAGAGTATTGTCGGTCTACTGACCTTATTCTTCAATTCGGAAGTGCGCGTGTTTTTTGCAATTGTTTTAGAACTTCCGATTCAGGAAGCCTATGGGAGAAATGACTAGGAATAATAAATGGCAGAAAACGGTCAAACTACTTGCTCTACAAACAAGTGTTTGCATGACTATACAGACAAAAGTAGAATATTATAATACAAAAATATCAGTTTGCAACATCAAACAGCAGAACGAGCCGTTGTTAATGTCTTAAAATGAATGGAAGATAATGAGACCGGAAGTCTCGAACTAAAAAGATTCAAATGGCTGCGCTCGCTCGTACACAAAGAATAAGTTGAATAGCGATCGGTGATTGTCTCCTGTACTAGAAGTTGGGCTTTTCTCATCATATAACAATTGATGATTGGCTCCTGTACTAGTAGGCGGGGCTTTATTCACCAAATTGACAGTTACACTTTTTCCCATTCAAAAAGATCCGAGTGACATGTCTTGTGTATTCTGTAGCCCTTTTTTTTGGCTGCTGCATGGAGGGCGCCATAGCGACCAGCGTCTTCCGGTAAAATGTTTAGAGCTTGCGTTTACAATAGGTAATTTATGATCCGAAAATGGGTTTCAATTGCGTTTTGAGTGGATTTTGTGACACAACTTTGAAAAGTGTGTGTTAAAGCCATTATAATCTGTCAGATATGGTTCAAGCGCGAGAGAAAACCAATCTCCTAGTTTACGTGTCTGCCATCAGAAATACAGTGTGTGTGTGTGTGTGTATGTGTGTTCCTGACCTATCAGCTGTTGGCTCAGCAGCTCTTCAATGCATACACACGCGCGCACACACACACACACACGCAATACTTCACTGCATTATAGAGCAAACCTTATCACTGGCATGAAACTTAGCAGGTATGTAAGTCATGACATTTACAAAAATGACCAATAAAACTCTGTTACTGATACTCTGCGGACTGATTTGCATCTTGATTGTAATCAGGAGCCGTTTATTTTTCATTGACTTAGTTTGTGTTGTGTATTTAGCAGGGTATGTGTTTATCTGTCATTTCAAAACACCACTTTATTTTCACTTTGTGACACTCATTAAATCAGTGTGTTAGTGGGACAGTACAGGCTACGTGTGTGTGTCAAACATTTGTGTGAACTACATTTGTCTGGGCTAGTTATGTTTGAAAGAAAGAGAAAATGTTGACTTTAGCAATGACGAGGCTTCTTTAAAATGGCAGAAGATGCCGTCTGACAACGAGGGGGAACTGCCTCACAGCAGTTGTTTTCCATCCTATTAGATCGCATTTTTTAAATGATCAGTCCAGGAGATGTCGCTGATCGACAGCAGTATTAGTTCAAAGACGTTAAAAGCAAATATCGTTTCAAAGCTGTCCAATTGTGTCCCAAACCAGAGGTACTGTACATCTGTGATGAACTGGCCGATCGATGTAAAGCTGCTCTCGGAGGGGGAGGTTATGACAAGGCTCACGCTGACAGGCTGGGGGCCAAAGTTTGCATGAGCTGAGGCACATCGCCAAAAACGCGCCAAAAAATCTTTATAAATAAACTGCTCAAACAGGAGTGGACCGCCCAATTCCCATCATTCCATGCGGTATATGTGGGCCGAATTTAAGTGTCTGGTGTGGGCCGGATTTGAGCCACATGAATTTTGCTAGCTGGGTTGTCTTTGGAAGATAATACTCATCCCAATGGTATAATATTAATGCTACTACTATTACTAATAAAAGAAAAATGTGATAAACCAGTGGCAGGATTTAAGAGAACACAAACATGTATGTGATATTGCTTCTACAAAACGCATATAAGAAGGTAATATTATGATATATATTTGTTTGCTTGTTTTTGCTCCTTTTACCAACAAAAATGTTATGAAGCTAGAGCAGAAGGTTTCTGCAAGGGCTTCACAAACTTTCCCTCGTTGCTATATATGGTTCTGTAAATGTATTTTGGTGACTTTTATTTTGTATTTTGGTGATTTATTTGTTTCATAACATAATTGAAAATATTTGGTTTTTATTCATTCACAGGTCACCAGCAGTATGAAAGATAAAAGGGGGTAATTGAGTATTGCTTATGTCTGTGATTAATGGGATGCTGAAATCCTCATTTCTGTCTTCACCAAATCAAACAGACAGGAGACAGAAGAAAGCATTTTAAGTAAGTTATTTTGAAGAAAACCTGTAACTATTGACTTTCACTAAGTTGTCATGATCACCGGCAATCTAGGCTTTGCAGATCACTGGAAAACATGCCTCATCACCCAGACAATTCTGCCACTTTATGAACTACAAACTACAAATCCCAGAATTTAGTGCTTCAATCACTCCTGCCACAGCTGAAGGTCATCCGGACACTGACACACATACACACACCTGGTAACTCATCATGGAATGATGATCTGGACTACTGTATATAGTCACTTCAAACACACACATTGCTGAGTCTTGTTTTCTGTAAGGATTTCAAAGTGTTATTTCTTGTCTAACCTTGTTTATTGTTTAGCCACCTGCACCAATCTCTTGTCTGCTTTTGACCATGCTCTTTGGATTTCCTATATACTCCCATTTGGACCTGCTGACCGTTCCCTGCCTGAAATTGCATGTGCATTCTCATCTCCACTGTCCCTACCCATGAAATAGCAGTACAAATAATTTACCGTTAGGACGCAACTGTCCCACATACAGTGCATCCGGAAAGTATTCATAGCGTTTCACTTTTTCCACATTTTTTTTATGTTACAGCCTTATTCCAAAATGGATTAAATTCATTTATTAAATTCAATTGATTTAATCTACACACAATACCCTTTAATGACAATGTGAAAAAAAGATTTTTTGAAATTGCTGCAAATTTATTAAAAATAAAAAAACAGAAAAATCACATGTACATAAATATTTTTAAGTATTCTTCTTCTGCTGTGAAGCTCTAAATTGAGCTCAGGTACATTCTGTTTCCAATGATCATTCTTGACATTTCACTCTGAGATCGTTTCAGGAGCTGAATTGGAGTTCACCTGTGGTAAATTCAGTTGATTGAACATGATTTGAAAAGGCAGACACCTGTCTATATAAGGTCCCAGGGTTGACAGTGCATGTCAAAGCACAAACCAAGCATGAAGAGAAAGGAATTTTCTGTAGACTTTCAAAACAGGATTGTCTCGAGGCACAAGGCTGGGGAAGGATACAAAAAAATTTCTGCTGCTCTGAAAGTTCCAATAATCCCATTGGCCGCCATCATCCATAAGTGGAAGATGTTTGAAATCACCTGGACTCTTCCTAGAGCTGACCGGCCATCTAAGCTGAGTGATCAGGGAGAATGGCATTAGTCAGGGAGGTGATCAATAACCTGATGGTCATTCTGTCTGAGCTCCAGCATTCTTCTCTGTATAGAGGAGAACCTTACAAAAGAACAACCATCTGTGTGTGCAGCAATACACCAATCAGCCTGTATGGTAGAGTGGCCAGACGGAAGCCACTCCCCCACCTGGAGTTTGCCAAAAGGCATCAAAGGAGACGATAAGAAACTAAATTCTCTGGTCTCTTTAAAGTGAATGCCAGGCAGAGGCGGACTTGCCATTTTCTGGTGGAAATATGGAAAAATTGAAGCGCTATGAATACTTTCCGGATGCACTGTACATAAATATCACTTCAGTTTTGTGCAGTTTTTATAATTTACTCTGCGAATAAAACAGAAATGCATCAATTTTGCAATATATTACATAACATTACACTATTAAAGGTGAATATTTTTTCAAAGGGAGCATGAATGAATAAACAAATTATATGCTCCTCTGTGACGAATGGGCAAGTAGCCAATACTGCACATTCAACAATGTCAATTACCTGAATTCATACCTGAACAAATGATCAATTTAAAGGATTGTCAAATTGGATTACTGATCCCTCATTAAGGAAAAAATAAACAAAATCACATTTAATACCAAAAGTCTATAATGAGAAGTAGTTAACGGTAAAGGAGCTTGATGAAAACATACCTCTAATTCCCATGAAATCCCATGTAAAAGAGTGAATTATAAGGTCTATCCTCATATTGACTCCATTGACTTCATCTATGACACATTGACTCCATTGTCAAAAAAGCTCAACAGAGGCTGTACTTTCTTCGTCAGCTGAGGAAGTTCAACCTCCCAAAGGAGCTGCTGAAACAGTTCTACACCTCCATCATTGAATCAGTCATCTGCACATCAATAACTGTCTGGTTTAGCTTAGCTACTAAATACGATCTTCAAAGACTACATCGAATAGTACGGACTGCTGAGCGAATCACTGGTACAACCCTTCCTACTCCCCAAGAACTGTACTTATCCAGAGCGAGCAGAAGGGCTGCCAAAATCACTCTGGACCCCTCACACCCAGCACACTGCCTCTTTGAACTTTTACCTTCTGTTTGACGCTACAGAGCACTGCGCACCAGAACAGCCCGACACAGAAACAGTTTCTTCCCTCAGGCAATCCATCTCATGAACACTTGATGATAATAATTGTGGAACCAACATCACTACTTGCTATACACTTTTATACACATATACACTTATTTAACAACACACTTTTCATGCCAATTTGCACATAACAGCTGCACATATAACGTATATAGTAATAAACACGTACATACACTTGTCAATTTGTATGTTGCATTCACTACTTACTTGTATTTTTTAAAATATATTTATTATCTGTTTTTTGTCCTGTCTCTGTAAATCTGTTGCACTGTAGAAGCTCTGTCACGAAAACAAATTCCTCGTATGTTTGAACATACCTGGCAATAAAGCTCTTTCTGATTCTGATATACAGACATCCTGGAATGGCATGTTACGTGCCATTTTATACAGACTTACCACATTATAAGACGCACAACTAAAGAGACCATACAGCAGAATAACAATAGCATATCAAGAGAAAGTCTACTGTGTCTAGACAACATTTTAATCTATACATTTTAAATGTTTAAATTACAAACATAATTATATCTGCACAACCAACCTAAGAGAAGCAACATCATTCCAGGGTGGAAGCAGAATTTCATGAAAACATAACCAAGCTTGCTTTTTTTTGTCTGTTTAACTTGTACATTGTAACTAAATACATTGTGTCAGTTTTGACTTCATGTAGACATTAATAGTCTCATGAAATACATCCATCATTGTTTAACAGAAGATATATACAGATCAGGCTGTTAAAAAAGATCATATGTAAATCACAGGAACACAACTGTAAAAGATTTCTTTATTGTATAAGTGAAACTGAACAAACTGATCTCATTCACAAACTTTTCAAACTTGTTCATCTGTACCTCATCCAATCAAATGATTACATTAAAAATTGTGTTGTCACTAAGTAACATTCTTGTAAAACCCGATAATATAGTCAAATTATATTATACAATCCCTTTGGCCAGCTATATGTCACAAAGTTTCACTGTTGCATTTAGTAAAGATTTTCTAAAGAGGTTTAAAAAAGACACATAAAAATAAAACCCTGGATAGAGAGGCTGGGTGAATCTGGTGTGGACTCTGTGGATGAGGGTCATTGTGTCAGAGACACTGTAGAAGGACAGAATTCCTGCACTGTGATCCACATATACTCCTATTCTATTGCTGGGCACTACAGTGAGATCAGTTTTTATGTTATTGTGGCTGAATGAACAACTGGAGCGAGAGCAAGACAAACTCCAGGACTGATCATTGCATCCAAATCTAGACTCAACGTCACCCTCTCCCTTTCTGCTGATGCTTTTATATGACACTGAAATATCTATATTTTTCCCACTCCACTCCACCTCCCAGTAGCAGCGTCCACACACACTCTCTCTACACAGCACCTGACGACACTGATCAAATCTGTCTGAATGATCAGGATAATTCTGTCTGCTAGATACAGTCACTGCTCTGCTCCTCTTAGACAGACGGAGAAATTGATGAGCCGTGTTCGGATCAAGAGTGAAACGACAGAAATCTAAAAGAAAACAAAAAACAAAACATACAACAAAACTTTTTCTGGATCTGCATTAACAAGACACAAATACAATTAAATCAGTTAACAATCTTTATCATTTATCAATCAGTTTAACCTTTCTTATGTGATGTTATCACTTTAAATGTGTTAGTGGATTTAACATCATAACAGCACAGGTTTACATTGGGGATTTTGATCTGTTTATCTCTTACTTATAAATCACTGTTGTTAAAACCTGTTTGCTAGGATCAGATGTTGTGATTTATTTTGGACAATTTTGTATTCAAATATTTAAGGTTTATTAAAACTAACTAATATAAACAACAGTTTATAAACAGATATGATTTTAGGCTTATTGAATGAGAATACTTTTGATAAACTTAGACAAAGATTAGAAAACACACAAAGTATTTAAGAGGTAGTAAATGGATTTATATTTGGTAATTTACAGTTCACTGGACTACAGAACATAAAATATATTTGAATGTTAGGGCTGCACGATATTGGAAAATGTTGACATTTTGATATTTTGTCTTTATAATATATTGCATTTATTCATTCATTTTTCCTTCGGCTTAGTCCCTTTATTAATCTGGGATTGCCACAGAGGAATGAACCGCCAATTTAACCAGCATATGTTTTACACAGCGGATGCCCTTTCAGCTGCAACCCATCACTGGGAAACATCCATACACACTCATTTACACACATACACTACGGACAATTTTAGCTTACCCAGTTCACCTATACCACATGTTTTTGGACTTGTGGGGGAAACCGGAGCACCCGGAGGAAACACACACCAACACGGGGAGAGCATTCAAACTCCACACAGAAATGACAACTGACCCAGCCGGGGCTCAAGCCAGCGACCTTCTTGCTGTGAGGCGTTTGTGCTACCCACTACACCACCGTGCTGCCCGATATATATTGCAATATATATAACATATTAAGATATAATTTCACCAGATGACTTGAATAACTTTTTTTGCTTAGATTGATTTAGATTATATATTTTTAGGTTAGTGAAATATACATATATTTTTATTTAATATATTATATACATATGATAAACAAACTACAGTCATATATGAACACAATGATGAACAGTGATTTGCAGTTGTCTGCAGAGTGTCTAACAGTATTCGGTTACAGAAATCGAATAATTAAAAGTAAAATATCATTGCATAGTCTTCATCATATAAATTGTTCAATAAATGAATCTTTATTAAACTTCTTTATGCTCTATTAAAATGCTTTGAACGCTCTTAAAATGCTTACATAGTCACAGGCCTTAAAAACACATGCACATGATTAACTTTCACTCTATTATGCTTAAATTCTGCAGAGTCTTCACAAATCTCATGTGTTTTGACCGTTAGTTCCTGGATATCTATAATCCCAATTTAACATTGCATATCTTGCGATGTAACTATTGCGGATACACACATTGCGATATCGATGCTCAAACGATATATTGTGCAGTCCTAATGTATGTTTCAATTTTCCCAACAACTTACACTTTAGGAAGTCATTCCTGCTCTCATATTCTGGGGTGGGAATGATCTGGATGCATGTCACTGTGAAAACAGCACATATATCATTTCACAACACTTACAGTGTTTTAATTTAGTTTTCATCTCATCTCCAGTCTTTTACCTTGACCAGATATCTTTTCAGTCTCCTCTCTGCAGAAATCCTCCAGTTTCTGTCTCAGTTGAGAAACAGATTTTCCTACATCATCATAAGAACTAACAGTAATGCTGGGAACATCTGGAGATGCCGGAGGAACAGGGAGAGAAGCAAAACTCTACAAAAACAAAGTCAAACAACTGACAATATATTTAAATAGAAAATGAATACTATTCAATGGTCAGTAGATGCAATGTGAGTAAAACACTTGTGATGTAAAGACTGGTTTCACCTGGATGAAACAGATGTGATCATCTGTGTGTGAAAGCTGCTCAAGCTTAGATTTCTTCCCTCTCAGATCATCAATCTCCTGCTGCAGCTGATTTAAGAGTCCTTCAGCTCGACCGACTGTGATCTTTTCTCGATCTCTGATCATCTGTGTGACTTCAGAGCGTTTTCTCTCAATGGAGCGGATGAGTTCAGAAAAAATCCTCTCACTGTCCCTCACTGCTGTCTGTGCAGAGCGCTGTAAACCACACATCACAATTACCTCTCACAATGTTAAAAAATATCTATTTCTCTATTTAAAGGGATAGTTCACCCAAAAATGAAAATTCTGTCATTATTTACTTGTAATCTACTTGCTTAAAACTATTTGACTTTCACTATTCATGCTTGAACTCAAAATAAGTTATTTTAAAAAAGGTTGTAAACCTGTAACTACTGACTTGCAAGGGCAAAATCTAATATGGATGTCAATGGTTACAGGTTTCCAGCTTTCATCACAATATCTGCTCAATATTCAATCAATTCAATCAATTTTGCACAATATATTATGTTATATATTCAAGAAGATTTGGAAGAAACTTGAAACTTGATTTGGAGTAAATTGTGAGTAAATTTTCATTGTTGGGTGAACTATCTTAGTTGCCCATTTACTCTTTGAAATTGCATTATATAACCTTGAATTATCTTCCAGCAACTTTAACCAATCTCTGCATTTAGAGTTATTAATTTATTTACAGAGTATTTCTTTGTCAACAATCGTATACTTCTGTTGTTGGTGCCAGTTTCAGAAAGTTTGGTTGAACATGGCTCTAGTTGACATTATTAAGAGTGAAAGTTCTTAATTGACCAGTTCTCAAGAGCACACCCATCAATGCGCTTCACTCAAGATAATGAAGTCAAAAATCACTGAACAGGACTTTCTGGATATATATATAAATCAGTGCAACTTTTTCTTGCATTTTACCCCATGAATCTTTACAGCTTCTTTCAGCTCTTGAAGCTTCACCTCTCTTTCCTGGATTTGCTGCTGGAATTCTTCCTGTATCTCTCCTAAATTTTTCTGTATGAGAATACAGAGAAAATAAAGTGAAACTGAAAGTATGTGGCACTTGTGTTTGTCTTTTCATTAAAAATGAAAGTGTTTCAGACCATACCTGTTTCTCTGTCCTCTCTGCTGAAGTTGACACAGTTTCATGATCTTTGTGTTCATCCACCATACAGAGCATACAAACACACCTCTGGTCCGTACGGCAGTAAATTTCTAAGAGTTTATCATGTTTCTGGCAGATCATCTCCTGAAGCCGTCCATTGGCGTCCATTAGATTGTGTCTTTTACCTTTGAAGAGATTCTCATGTTGTTCAAGATGATTTTGACAGTAAGAGTTCAGACACACCAGACAGGACTTGATGGCTTTGTGTTTTCTTCCAGTACAGCTGTCACACTCCACGTCTCCATCTCCAGCAGGAACAGCAGTGTGATGTTCAGTCTTCTTCAGTTGCTCCACCACTTCAGCCAGCATGGTGTTTTTATTTAAAGCAGGTCTTAGACTGAAGGTCTGTCTGCACTGAGGGCAGCTGTAAACTCTCTTCTGATCCTCGTGATCCCAGTAGTCCGTAATGCAGCTCATACAGTAACTGTGTCCACATGGGATGGCCACTGGATTCTTCAGGAGCTCCAAACACACTGGACAGCTGAACTGGTCCTGAGAAAACCTGGATTCAGCCATTTTACCGCAGACACACAACACAAATAAACAGCACTTATGTTCCGTTTTCCCAGAACTGGAGATGTGATTTCCTGGTTCTGAGATTTATAGACGTGAGCAAAACGGGAGTGACCATAAAAAATGCATTCAAACTTCCTCGAGGTCCACTAGAGGGCAGTCTCGTGAAACACACAGTTGGATGCACATGTTTTAGCAAATACTATGTATAAAGTCTCTGTAAGAAGCTTTGTTTATATACAAACATGATTTTGCACTAATGAACACTTCTCTGTGTACATTGTAGGGCTGTTTATGATAATAACATTTTAACCAGCACTCATTAAATGCATAAACCAGAGATTTCAAGTGAAATATTAGCAGTTAAGCTATTGCTGAGAAGTCAAGGATTTGTTTGATAAAGGATATTTACTTTTGTCCACATTGGCTGAAATCCTTAAGCATCCAAAAAAAAAGTGCAGGTAAATAGTCAACATGCAATTAGTTAAATAAAAAAGTAAATGTATTAAAGGGCTGCATGGTGGCATAGTGGGAAGCATGATCGCCTCACAACAAGAAGGTAACTAGTTTGAGCCTCCGCTGGATCAATTGATGTTTCTATCTGGATTTTGCATGTTCTCCCCGTCTTCCTCCGGGTGTTCTCCGGGTTTCCTCCGGGTGGTCCGGTCTGATTTCCCCCACAAGTCCAAAGACATGTGGTATATGTGAATTGGGTAAGCCAAATTGACCGTAGTGTATGTGTGTGTTTCCCAGTGATGGGTTGCAGCTGGAAGGGCACTCGCTGAGCAAAACATGTGCTGGATAAGTTGGCGGTTCATTCTGCTGTGGTGACGCCAGATTAATAAAGGGACAAAGCCAAAAAGAAAATAAATGAATGAATGAATTTTATTAAATTGTATTTTCTAAAGATCTTTTTAAATGTAATTTAATTGAGCATCTTTATGAATTTTTTTATAATCAATTTGATATAGACTTTGAAAGGCAGCTAAATTGAACGGCTGAATGAACTGAACAATATTAATAGTAATGATAATATTATAACAATGATAATAGTGCGTGCGTGCGTGCATGCGTGTGTGTGTGTGCGCGTGTGTGTGTGTGCAAGAGTCATGGTTAATATCAAAATTGTACTTTAATATTTAAGTGTACAATGCAGTAAGAATGGATAGGAAAATAGGTAAATGAGGGGGAATTATCACATTTATACAAAAAGGTATCCAATACAGAGAAGTAAAGAAAGGGAATGAATTAGAATATGTTATTGTGGAGGTATGGTCAAGGTAATGTAAAAATAATACATTTTTATAACCCATGTAGAAGGGAACAGTTGAAAGAGATATGGTAGGATATTAATGGAAAAATCTCTGGTGTGGAGATTTTAATGCCTACAGTACATTATGGGGAAACAGAAATTACAATAATGGGAGAGTAATTGAAGAATTCATAGAAGAAGAAGAGCTAAGTGCATTGATGATGGGATAGGAACTAGATTGGATATAGCAAGAGGTAAAGAATCAGCAATTGACATTATAATAGCTACAAAAGATATTGCGAATAGGTGTGAATGGGAAGTATTATGAGGTATAGTTGGAAGATCATTACCCAATCAAAACACAAATAGGTATAGAATGTGTAAAAGAAATTGAAGTGAAGTGGATTTTAGAAAGAGCAGATTGAGATCCATTTAGGGAAATCAGTGAAGATTGTTTGCAAAAGATTGAGGATTATTTAGATGTTGACAGTATGTGTATTAGAGTTAGAGGTAGAATAATTGAAGCAGCAAGCATGGCAATACCTAAATCTAAACCTAAAATGATTAATTAAATGGTGGATGGAGTGTAAGAAAGATATAAAGTAGAGAAATACAGCATTTTTAAAAATGAAAAGAACACACAACTTTCAAAATCTCATTGAATGCAAAAAAATCAAAAATCAAATAAAGAATATTGGAAACAATTTTGTCTATTGAACAACACCAGTAGAGAGAGAGTATGGGGAATGATTAAAAAAATGAAGAGAAATGGAAACGAATATGCATATCCAATGCTGATGGATGCGTAGAGGGATGCAGTTTGATGTAGGGAAAGATGACGAGGAGCAGGTATTAAATATAAATTTCTCTGGGACTGAACTTAGTAGGACATTGAAGAAATTAGGGACAACAGCTCTAGGTAGAGATTAAATTGGTTATGCTTTGCTGGAAAATCTGATAAAGGAAAGGAGGTGCTGTTGAGGTTATATAACAAAATATGGGAAGGAGGGATTATTCCAAAGGAATGGAAGAAGGCAGTTATCATTTCCATTAAAAAGCCTGGGAAAGATCCCAAACAGCCAACCAGTTATAGACCGATAGCCTTGACATCGCATATGGGGAAAGCGATGGAAAGAATGATTAGTGACAGATTAGTTTACTGGGTTGAAACTAAAGGAAAGCTATACCAAAGTTGATTTAGGAAAGGAAGAGGGACAATGGATCCAATTTTAAGTCTGGAGGATGATATAAAAAAGCACATGTAAACAGGGAATCAGTTATAGCAGTATTTTTAGACAGAGAAAGCTTATGACATGTTGTGGATAGATGGAGTGTTAATTAAACTTGACCAGTTAGGAGTTAAGAGACGTATACTGATATAGGTTAAATAATTCCTTTCAGAATGATCCATAATAGTAAAAATAAATGGTACATTTTATTACAATTTATTTATTGTTCATCTGATTCATGTACAATGCAGTCTGTACAGTAATATTTTCTGTCTTTTAGTAGATGTATTATATGAAAGACTTGCTTTGTTTACCACATAAAGTAAATCTAATTGGATTTGCATTTTAAACATTAAATACAAGTTAAAAAGATAATATTTTTTATTTCACATATTAGGTTTTAGTTATGATGCTCCCAAAATTCTCCGCAGAAATGGCCAAAAACGTCCGCAGATTCTGTCTGGCCCGACACATAATCAATAAACATGCAGATGGGATGTGTGAATAAAAACAACCAGGAGACTATAGATCATGTATTGATGCACTGCCAAATATATCACACAGAAAGAAATATATTATTCACACAGTTACAGGAAAACAAGTAGAACCTAACATAGAGAACATCTTAAAAGTGGAGCACAGGTGATGTGTGTTTTAGATATGTGTAGAACTTTTTGAAAGGCACAGGGTTAAGTAATAGAATTTAGTATTTAGCAGAATAGTTATCTATGGTAATATAGCTGTAATATGCAGAAGGAAAGGGTATTGGTTAAGGGTAATCAATAGGAAAAAAGGATTTTGGAGAAAGGTTTTTGTAGGTTTTGGGTTATTGGGTTTTGGGTATTTGGGTTAGTTAACTCGTGATTTACACTCCAATCCAGATGGTGGCGGTAATGCTCCAAAAAGCTGGTTACCAACCGCCAAAAAAAAAATCACAAGAAGAAAAATTCGAGGAAAGAAACATGGCATCGCTACCGTAGAGCTCAATGTTTCTGTTGAAGTTTGAACACCCTTCTACTGATTCTTTTTCTAAACTGTGTGAGATATTTTAAAGGCCTAATTAATAGTTAGTTTCCATGCAAAATGTTTGTTGCGAAAAGCATCGCAGCGGATCATAAAGATCTGATTCACGATGTTTCCTACGACTTCCATGGACGGAGGATGGCGACCTGCTCCAGTGATCAGAGCGTCAAGGCAAGAAAACTAAAGTCGAATTCAGATTTATTGCATGTACATTGTCCATAAACCCAATAAGCTGCTTATATAGGCTCTATTCAAAGTAGTGCATACGCCTGTGATTCAAAGAAAACCACAACCATGAAAGAAAACCATGACAAAGAACCATGTCAGACAACCATAGTCTTTTTCTAAGTTACGTTACATTTTCTGCAGTAACGATATAATAACGTGTTTACGGAATGTTAAAGGTGTTGGTCTCAATGTAGGCAGACTTATAAGCCATTTTCCGCTTGTGGCTAATGCATACAGACGTTTAAAGCTGATGAATATCGGTTCTTTATCACATGTTTATAACTGTCCCCCATTTTAATGTTTTTTTATTATTAAACTGTTGTAGGTCTGGGATAAAGGTGATGATGGAGAATGGCACTGCACTGCTAGTTGGAAGGTATGAGTTATGTTTTTATGTGCTTTGAGTATGAATTTCAGGGTTGAATGTAGATTTATTTGTCATATTTTGCAAAGATGCCTAACTCGAGCAAAAAGTGATGTCAGAAATCTAACAATTTGACCTATACGATGACAGATTGGTGTAAAAATAATCAGAAATTTCATACCTATGTTTATTTACCCCTTTATAGAGTACTAATCGAAATGCTCATTAGGAAAAAAATAGGCTTTCTGAACTTTTATGGTTAAAAAAACATGTAATCGGTGCTTTTCAAAGGTTTGAAATATACTTACGGTTGTGGCCGGATTGAAACACCTTTTACCCACAGCACATAAATAGTTAACTTCGCGATAAACAAAACATAATTTGATTTTTAACTGTATTTTTTATTATTATATCTTTTGAACTTTTTCGTATCAATGTGTTAAAGTAACAAAAAGACTGATGAAATAAATAAAAAAGCATCCACTATTTCTCTTTTATGCTATTTCTCTAATAAACACTATTAAAGCATTTTATATGTATAAAATATGTAATATATTGACATCATCAAATTAATAACGCATCAAATTTTATGTGTGCATAAAATTAACAACCATTTGGAAAATGAAAGCAAAACCAAATCCCGGACATTTTAGTAGATTTAGAAATCCCGGCCGGATGAAAAAAAGGTACAGGTCTCTGTGGGTCTGCAGAGCACGAGACTACTTTTCAACTACTTAATCACTAGCGGATGTTTGTTTATATTGTAAAATATAAAAAAAATAAATGTGTCACTAAATATACTTAGGCGACTGTTAATATACCTGGGCAGCCCGCCCAAGTAGTCTATGTGTGGGAAGCACTGTATAATAATCAATGAATTTATCATACATGGCTCTTCGCCTGGGATAAAATACATAGGGATAAAATACATAGGAAAGTTAATAATAGTTAGGAATTGTACTATATTTTAGATTAATAAACAATTGCATACCAGTGAGTAAATCCTAGTGTGAAGGGCAGTGGCAATAATTGATGATAGATTTTACGTTAATATATTTATAATTTTGTCTGTATTATTGTGAATTCTGTCTGTCTGTAGACTCATAGTGGCTCTGTGTGGAGAGTAACATGGGCACATCCCGAGTTTGGTCAAGTCTTGGCATCTTGTTCCTTTGACCGCACTGCAGCTGTGTGGGAGGAGATAGTCGGTGAATCCAACGACAAACAACGGGGGCAAAGTCATTGGGTTTGTAAAACTGTTTTTCAGAATGTTTCAGTGCTGTCAAGTCTCTAATAGTACAGTGAAAGTGTAAAATACCTTTTTTTTTTTAACAATCAAAGTGTGACCAAACATTTGTACAAGATTAGGGGTGTAACTACTGTATTCATACTGAACTCTTTAGGTATGGTGCAAATGTACAGAAAGCAGTCCTTGTTTTTAAAGGTTTCAATTAAATTTATTATGCTAAGTTAACTTAATGGCACTTAATGGCAAAAATGGGCAGAAAGTCGGCGCAATAGCCTTGTGGTTAGCGTGCTGACATATGGTGCAGTAGCACTTCAGGGCGTTCCTCCAGCACTTTCTGTCCCTTCCCCCCCTCTCTCCCCCACTTCACTTCCTGTCTGAAATTCTGTCCCATCTACTTAATAAAAGCAAAAAGGCCAAAAATAAATCTTTAAAAAAATGGTCAGAAATAAGTAAAATGTTTAACTCTAGGAAACTTGTAAAATAAGCCTTTTTCCAAAAAAATTGCAGTGTTCCTTTGTGTAGAACAGGAGTTTATTAAAAAAAAAACAACAACAACAAAAAAGCAGATACTTAAATCCTGTTTCATAGTTCAGATTAGGGTTGACTTCTGTACCAGTTCATGCTAAAATTCTAAAAATGTCTATTTCCTGCAAACATTTGAGCACTGTTGAGCAGTTCCTTAAACACCTTTATTTGGCCATTGTGTTCAGATGGTCAACACATATGACTGTAATTGTTTCTGAAGGTAATCTGTTCAACAGCGCTCAAGCTAGCTGGAAACAGACGTTTTAACTTCAGTATTGATTGGTTCTAAAGTCAATACTTTTGAAAACCCTAGTTCAAGTTTCATTATTGTGATGGCCTGTCTTTGTCACATTTGAGCACACCACACACTAAAAAGAGTTATGGAATAAAGGCAAAAAGTCTTTTTTTCTGCCAAAAAGTCTTTTTTTTTTTTAATGTTTTTAATTTATTGATTAATTTTTGCTTGGCAACATCTAAGAGAAGGAATTTACAAAAGAAATGCATCTTAATACAAAAATTAAAAAAACAGGTCATATCATCTTGAATCACTAAACCTTCCAGATATGTCAAAGTTAACAATGAGGCAATATATTATGTCATATATTTGTTTTGTCTATGTTATCAGTTGACATAAAGAGTACAATCTGTTATTAATTTTCATGTCATGATGTTCGTCCGTTCATTTCTGCTGTTGCTTGTACAGATCAAGAGAACCACACTGGTGGACAGTCGGACGTCAGTGACCGACGTAAAGTTTGCACCGAAGCACATGGGCCTGATGTTGACCACCTGCTCTGCAGACGGCGTGGTGCGCATCTATGAGGCTCCTGATGTGATGAACCTCAGCCAGTGGTCACTCCAGCACGAGATCTCATGCAAACTCTCCTGTTCCTGCATCTCCTGGAACCCCTCCAGGTCTAAACGCCTTTTACACAATCGCACATAAATATAAATTTGAAAGAAGCCATTTAGATTTTATAGTCTGAATTGTTTTTTCTGCCGTTTAGTTCTCGAGCTCATCCTCCAATGATAGCTGTGGGTGGCGATGACAGCAACGGCCCTTACAGTGGCAAAGTGCAAATCTATGAGTACAATGAAAATACAAGGTATGAGTTCACTGCATCAGTTTTTAGTTCTTAACCAGGCTTACAATCAGCCTCTTTCTACTCTTTTGTATAATGCCAGGTCTAAAACAAGATTTTAGTGTATGGACAAAATTATGTAGAAAAAAAAATCACATTTCATTCATTTTGAATAAATGTGAAGGAAGGAAGAATACAACATAACATTTATTTTGTATATGTATAATGTGTATGTAAATGTATGTATATATATTAGTGCTGTCAATCGATTAAAACAATTTACTAATTGATCACACTTTTTTTTGCAATTAATCACAATTAATCACATTTAAAAGACTGAAACTTGTAATTTTGGCTATTCAAATGTAAATCTATTGTAAATTGAAGACAAAAAACTATTTAAATTCAAAATATAATTGTTTATTAGAATTTTTGTTTATCTTGTAACACAGATTTCTTCATGTAAACAACATACCCACAATAAACCATCAAGATCCCCAAACTGTTGGCTTGACAGCCATTTTTATTACAGAAATGAAAACACAAGCAGGTTTGAATTTCAAAACAATCAATGCCAATAAAGAAAAAATTGATTTCCACATTTTTCTAAGTGTAACTATTTAAAGTATTGAATACAAACAATTATACTCATTAAAGTTGTATTGCTGAGAGTTGAGAGCATTAATTATAAAGTAGAAACTATTTTGCTTAGTCCTCCTTCACATTTAGCCAGTTGCTAAGACAGTCCAGTCTGTTGACATTATCGGGGGACAATGTGGCCCTTTTGTTTTGAATGATGTGAGCTAAGTGTGAGAACAGTCTCTCACAAGCAGGATCACTGAATCAGCATATGCATTTCGGTGCCTAATTTTGGTGCCACTGGTACTGCGAGGACGTAAGAATCATCAAGCGGTACATCAAAGGCACCCACAGGTACGCGTTCTGTCACACCAAAGAGTAATTCTTACAGGGACTTTGGTCACATAATCTCTAAACATTTAAACAACTTTGAGGGACACGTTTAGGCATTTGTTCTTGTTGCTACAAGCACACACACACACAACACACGCAGGACAGCACAGCCGGAGCGACTCCCTTCAGATTCAACACGCATGATCGCGTTCATCAAATTTGCTTAAACTAAGTGTTCTTAAATATGGCTATATTTCACAAGGATTCTGACACAGCAACGTGAAGCAGATGCTTTACAAAAGTTGCGTTTAAGTGGGAAACACGACAGAATGCGCCGTCTTTGACAGCTCGCGACATCACCTGAGTTTCACGGAGTACATTTACATGGACACCAATACTGCAAATTTGATTTGATTAAGATAATACTCTGATTAAGAGTGTACCATGTAAACGGCGAGTTTTGATTACCTTAAAGCAGTGGTTCTCAAACTGGGGGTCGCGGGTGGCTAAAATCAGCTGTCAATCACTCAGTCAACGCCTCCTGTGTTCAGACGACAGGAGCTGCAACCGCGAAAATTTAAGCGCCGAAGATAAGAATGAAAACAGCACTGACAGATTTTGTCTTAGAAACACCTAAAGCTACTAATAATGGCACATCTGATTACTGATCATGTGGTGAATGTTAATCCACCATCTACATTTTTCAAAGAGTGGATAAAAGACTTCCATTGGCTTTAAGTCCGCTATGAAAATAACTAAAGCATTCATTGTAAAGTCTGTGGGACGGAATTTTCAGGTAACTGCCAAATCTACACATTTTAAGCATGACAGGTTTTGTTTAATCCTTTATTTAATCGCCAGATAATGTCAGTCGTGCAGCTATATGTAAACGTTAACACCACGTACACCATCGCAAAAGGGCTTGCACTGGCTAATATTAAACTAATATTGCAGCTCATGAAAAGGCCGGTATTGCTATTAAAATGACCCATGCATTTAATAAGGTATATGTCAAAAGCATCTGTGCAATATCAGACACCACCTGTGAGAACACAGCACCGTTATCGTTAACAGATTCATTAATGAATTAATGTCAAGCAGTGCGTGCAGGGGCGGTGAGCGGTCCGTCCGTGATATCTTTTGGTCACTCAATTGTGTTATAAAAATGTATTTCATGTGATAACGGGATTTCATTGAGACATATTTTCCTCACGCATGCATATATATATTTTTGCTTGTTAGTTTTGATTAGTATTGATTGCAAATGCAATAAATCTGTTTATAAAACTTGTAGTAACAGTGCGATAATTGGTGGGAGCCACTAAATTTTGTCTGGTGTGAATAAAATTTTTAAAGTTAGGAACACCAGTACTACCTAGAAATTTTTTTTTAATTTCGAGCCCTGTAATGTATAGTGAATATAGTTAAAATATTGTGAACAGCTTAAAAAAAGTTATTTTTATTGTTTGTATATGCTTTGGTAGTGGGGGGTCGCGAGTTCTTGATGACCTTACATTGGGGGTCGCTGGTTTAAAAGTTTGAGAACCACTGCCTTAAAGGACCACAGAGTCACGAAATGCGGAGGTTTTTCTTTCCGTTCAGCATGTGGTATCAAATTCCATCAAAACAAAAGTCCAAAGTTTAAAAATGAAACATACGAAATTAGATGAAAATCTGGAGAAAACACTGGATAGCCTGGTGATGTGACATTATTTGTTTTATACTAAAACTTTCCTTCTAAGCGTGCTTCCTTGGTCTTATCCATATTTCTTTGCATGTTGAACACCCGTCGATCACAACAGGAAATAAAAAAAACTGCAACTGCGGTAATTGTGTTAATTTAAAAAAAAATTTTGTGTTAAATATTTCAAATTAATCGCATACGTTAAGGCACTAATTTTGACAGCACTAATATATATATATATATATATATATATATATATATATATATATATATATATATATATATATATATATATATAGTGTATAAAATTTTGTAATTCTATAAATTCAATTATTCAATTGAACTTATTAGTTTTTATAAATGTATCAGTATTTATTAGTATTATAAATTCTTTACTTTTTTTATTAGTATTTGTAGGTATTTATTATTAATATATTGGTAATTCAATCATCTGCACTACAAATGAAAATATAAAATAAAACATGTCTTGAGTTTGAAACATGTATTGACCTAATTTTTTCTACCAATAGGAAATAAGCGTCTCTATTTCAGTTACATATAAGAAACATTAAGTACAAACGCTTCTAAAGCAGTATTAAACAATGCTGCTTATTTATTAGCTCAGCTCGAAATAGCATGTAGCGCTAGGCCAGAGCGAATTTCACAGGTATTTTACAGACTAGTGTACGTCACATGACAGCTAAACCATTCTACTGGTGTTCAGTCAGTTCTCTGATACAAAACACAAATGTCTCTGGGATTTTGAAAACTAGATGAAAGCCAGTTTAAATGGTACTGAAATTTTAGCTGAACAGTGTGCCAGTTAGTAGGGTTTTACTTCAAAATTCACATTTTTTTTACCACAAATCTACTATGGTAACACTAACTGTATTGATTTCTGCTATTTTCTGCACTTAAGTCATGAAATAAAATATTTAATCTCAAATCAAAGAAGTAATGTAGTATAATTTTTAATTACAAATACCATAGAAACATAGTTTAGATACATTAATCTGCAAGTTGATGAAAAATGAGCTCAAGTTACTAAAATTTCTAAGCATTTCTAAGAAATAGTTTTTATGTGACTTATATGTTTATTATTTAGTCAGTTCAACTTATTCAAAGTGATGTCAGAGTTGACAAATTCAAAACAAAAATAAAAACCGCATCTGTAGTCGTTTTTTTGGAAATAGCTTAAAGTGTCTGCTGCAAAAGTCTATGAAATTCATTCTTTGGGAAGTTATTACACGTATGTGTGTTATTACACTTGCGTTGCTACCAAATTGGTTAGCGTTGGTTGTCGTCATATCATTTATTTGGAGCCTTGTTATTGTGTAATTTTTCTTTAATGCATGTTATATTGTGTTTGTAATGTTTTTTTTGTTGCTAACAGAAAGTATGCCAAAGCAGAGACATTGATGACCGTGACTGACCCAGTGCATGACATCGCCTTTGCTCCAAATCTGGGGAGATCATTCCATGTGCTGGCAATAGCAACCAAAGACGTTCGCATTTTCAAACTCCTACCACTGAGGTTAGTAGGTAGTAAAAAAAATGCAGCAAATCTCAATAGGATAATTCGCACAATAGTGAAATCTCGGAAGAGGTCTCAAACAAGATTTTAATGTATGGACAAAAATGAGCACAGGCAAAAGGTCATATTTATCTTTATTTAATATTATTAGATAAAACGTATAATACCTCTCATAAATTCCATTATTGTTTCTGCAAATAAACGACTGGACCGATCTGAATGTGCTAATATTAATAATAATAATAATATATTAGTAAATAAATCAGCTTCACTAAAACACATATGGCTTGCTCTATTCTGTTTAACACAAAAGAAGATATTTTGTAGAATGAGGTCAAAAGGAAGTCAATAGCTGCTATTAAGAGTTTGGTGCACCACCAACATGTAATTACTGTCAAGCTGCTCTCACCATAAAATATTTTATTAGAATGTGAAATTTTTAATACCATTAAACAATTTTCATAATGAAAACACTGGATGTTTTTAAAAAGGGATCACCAGGACAATTTTTTTACTTATTCGTCAAATATTGAATTGAGAAATCATATTTAACTTTTTATTATACGATTTTTGCGAATTCTTTTATTTCTATTTATATATTTATTTGTGTATAATTTCTTATTAAAATATGAAGGCTTTCTTATCATGTAATGCTTTTATGTATATTGATCATCTTGCCATGAAATTAAGTTAAGAATTTTACATTAAGAATTTGGTTTTCTTGAAAGCATTCTTTAAAATATCTTCCTGTCTATCTGTCATAAATGAAAGAAATATCCACTTATCCGTACATTTTGGGATGAGATCTTTCAAACAATCTCAGAACTGTAATATGTTTATCTCTAAACACCCCAATATATGTTTTTTGAGTGATGACTATGATCTTAAACATTTACCAACATAGAATATGTCATACTGCACTAATTGCAGCCAAGAAGGTTATTTTATATTGCATTCTACAACAAGATTAAACCGAGCTAAAACCAAATTATTCAAACTATGGTCTTAATAGAGGAACTTTCTTTTATAATAACTAGATAAGTCAAAGTGTACTGAAAGATAAATAATAATGTATTAGAGCAGTATAAAGGTCACGTCCCACCTCAGAGTTTTTTCTTTTCCTGTTTATTGTTATTTTTTTAATTTCTTATCTATTTTCGTTTAATGCAAACTTTGGCTTGTATATAGTTGTTGCTAGCTATGTATGCTGGCTTTGTTCTGTAATAAACAAACAATCATAAAAACTAAACGAAAAAAATAAGCTAATATAGGTTTGCAAAAATGGTAGTTGAGTAAATGATGACAAATGATTTACATTTTTGAATGCGGAGGTCATTCCTTTTATTTAAAAACGTTGGATGTGTTTTCCTCAGAATGCTCGGATCTGGTTGATTGCTTTGTCACTGTTGGTTTGTGTTGTGTTTCTGCCAGGAGAGAGAGCGCCAACAGCTCTGGTCCCACTAAGTTCGAGGTGCAGGTGATGGCTCAGTTTGACAGTCATAACTCTCAGGTGTGGCGCGTGAGCTGGAACATCACCAGCACTCTGCTGGCCTCCTCTGGAGATGACGGCTGTGTGAGGCTCTGGAAAGGTCAGTCGTCAACTCAGTCTGCTTCCTGCTGAGTAAACCTTTTGAACTCCGTTTCACCATGAAAGTTCATTATTATGAGATTAAGAGATGATCTTTACGGTCGATATTAGGAAGTCGGTTTCCACAAATTCCCAAGAACAAATGTGTCAAACTCCAGGAGGGTCACAGCCCTGCTAAGTTTAGTTCCAGCCCTACTTTAACACACTTGCCAGTAGGTTTTAAACAAGCCAGAAGGACTGAATTAGTTTGATCAAGTATGTTTAATTAGGGTTAAAGCTAAAATTCGCAGAGCTGTGGCCATCCAGACACTGAGTTTGACACCTTTGCCTTAAATATTTAGGGTGTACTCACACTAGGCTATCTGAACCATGCCTACACTTTTGACCCCCATATCCCAGATTGGTTGATAAGTGTGAGTGCTTCGTGAGTGCGAATTTCTTTCTTTTATTGGCCGGCCCCGACCTGGTTGGATGAGGTTTGGTTTGGGCTTATGTGCGGTACACATGTAGTGTGAGTGTGAAAACATTTAGGGGACTGTTTCATATAGATTTATTAATCATTTAAAAGAGAATAGTGATGCATTTTGAAAATCTCTCACTATTTCTCCATAGATTTCTGTTACAGCTCTATCAATAACGTGTATAGATTTAGTTAATTGATCAACAAATAATCGACTGTAGGGCTGCACAATATTTCATTTCAGCATTGATATCTCAATGTGCACATCTATCCACAATAGTCACATCACAGGAAGTGCAATGTTATTGTTTTTTTTAATGTTGGGATTATTGTTTGGCGGCCACAGTTCAGAACACGGAAGGTTTTTGGAGTCATTGACTTTACCTGTAACGGAGTGAAAGTTAATTTTGTGTGTGCGTGTGTGTGTGCGTGCGTGCGTGCGTGTGTGTGTTTAAGGCCTGTGACTGTGGGCATTTAGGCACAAGAGTTTACAGTTTCAGGAACATGAAATTCTACTGTTTGTAAACTTTAATAAAGATGTTTTTTTTTTTTATTGTTTATACATTGAAGACTATATAGTGCTATTTTACATTTGATTAATCAATTTCTGTACCTGAATACTGGGATGTAAAATATTTAACTTTTTTTCTTTCCCACAATAATTCCCATAATCTTCCAGAATAATCCCAGTCAGTCTAAATTAATAATTTTTCTCCAGCTAGAGCTATTGAGGCCATCTGGTGAAATTGTATTCATATTGTAATATACAATCACTGCCCTTTTTATTAGGGACACCTTACTAGAATCGGGTTTGAAGCCCCTTTCGCCTTCAGATCTGCCTTAATCCTTCATGGCATAGATTCAGCAAGGAACTGAAAATATTCCTCATAGATTTTGATCCATATTGACATGATAGCATCACACAGTTGTGAATCTCTCATTCCACCACATCCCAAAGGTGCTCTGTTGGATTGAGATCTGGTGACTGTGGGGGCAATTTGAGTACAGTGAACTCATTGGGATGTTAAAGAAACCAGTCAGGGATGTTTCGCGCTTTATGACATGGTGTGATATCCTGCTGGACGTAGCCAGAAGATCAGAAGATGGGTACACCGTGATCATAAAGGGATGGACATGATCAGCAACAATACTCCGGTAGACTGTGGCGTTGACTCTGTGCTCAATTGGTACTAATGGGCCTAAAGTGTGCCAAGAAAATTTCCCCCACACCATTACACCCCAACCAGCCTGAACCATTTATACAAGGCAGAATGGATTCATGCTTTCATGTTGTTGATGCCAAATTCTGACCCTACCATTCGAATGTTGCAGCAGAAAGCCATTCTGCTCTGACCTCTGGTATCAACAAGGCATTTGCGCCCACAGAACTGCCACTCACTGGATATTTTCTCTTTTTGGACTATTTTCTGTAAACCCTAGAGATGGTTGTGCGTGAAAATCTCAGTAGATCAGCAGTTTCTGAAATACTGACTAACCTGTCTTGCACCAACAACCGGCCAATTTAAAGTCGCTTAAGTCACCTTTCTTCCCCATTCTGATGCTCAGTTTGAACTGCAGCAGATTGTCTCGACCCTGTCTACATGCCTAAATGCATTAAGTTGCTTCAATGTGATTGGCTTTAACAAGCAAAATTAACTAAATTTGTGTTAACAAGCAGTTAGACAGGTGTACCTAATAAAGTGGCCGGTGAGTGTAGATTGCAGCAAAACACAACATCACAATGTCAAATTGTTCCAACATTGTGCAGCCCTAATTGACTAATTCTTTGGCATCCCTAGTTCAGATTTCTGAAAGACATAATTACAGCGATAAATAGAGGAATTATTGTTTAAACTAAAGCCTTTACAGGAATAAATTACATTTTAAAAATGTTATTTAAAATTGAAAACAATATTTCGCAATATTCTTGTTTTTATCATTTTTCATGCAGCCTTAATGAGCTGAGAGACTAATATGATGTGAAAATTGAAAGAAAACCCAGTGTGAGTTCTGTTGTGAAATGTTTGTCTTCAGCTAATTACATGGACAACTGGAAGTGCACAGGGATCCTGAGAGGAGATGGGAGTCCAGTGAATGGCTCTTCTGGACCCTCTGCTGCTCTGAGTGCTGTTGGCGTCCCTGGAGCTGCTCAGATGATTGTTGGCGCAGCTTCTGCTGGCAGGTGGGTAGCGCTGCTGAGATTCACAATTTAGCAGTTTGACCCAGCACTTCATTGATTTGGCTTGAACTTTTAACAGCTAACTTGTATACAAAATAAATAAACATAGAAGATAGATGGAATCTGATTAAATATCTCAAATGCAAATAGTGCATTTCATGCTCTGGGTCCAGAACTATATAAATTTTTTTATCAACAGATTTTTGTAAAGACTTCTTAAAGCATTAGAAGCCTTTGAACCAGCAATTTCCTTAATCACAATATTATAAACTATTATTAGATGCAAAATGGGGTTAAAAGTCAAACTAAAAAAATAATAACTTTACTTACTGTAGCAGCTTTAGTGTAGGCATGCTTTGCTAAAAAAATAGAAGTGATGCATTCAAAATATGCATGCCTTACTGCCTTTGTATAGCTATCTGTTTGTTAAGTGTGACATCATGGGAAGCGACTTCCGTGTCCAAGCGCTTTATCAAACTGTTTGGGAAAAGTCAACAAATGGTAATAATAAACGTTTACAAAGTGATGTAATACTTTCAAAAATCACGATTACAATATATATAAAACCATGCTTAATATCCAATGGCCAGAAAGTGATTCATTTTTTACAAATTGTCTAAATTTTGGTATTTGTGATACAGCAAGTCCAGAGACTGTTGTGTACACCATGATTTTAAGTAAAATTCCCTTTTATGTGTGATGTAAACGAATATTTTGTCAGTTCAAATGAGTAGCGGCTTGGACAGTATTCCATACGTCACCGATACATCATGACTTAACAAGCGGATAGAAATATTATAGACCACTTTAATTTTTTTAAATAGGTTTGAGTAAAATGTTAAGATTTATTTATAAATGAAAATAGCTGATATTATTTCTTTCAAGTTTCAAAGTATTTTCATTTAAACCCAAATGTTTTTTCTTAACTTTTCTGAAGTGAGCAGGAGAATTGTTTTGAAATTAATGTTAAATAAATATAAATATATTACAAATCATGTCTGAAACATGGTTCTTACTTTATGCTAAACAAATTTGGCATGGAAATAACTTTATTGATGTGGAAGAATCATCATCAACAGTAGCTTGCAGAATATAAATAATCATCATAAAATGATGAAAAAAAGAATAATAATCATAAGTCCAGAAAGATGAGAAGTTTAAAGTGTTCACAATGCAATGTATACAAATATTTTAGCATTTCAACAATATATATATAAATATGTCATCGTGGAGCTAAAAAATTATTTTTAACTCTCTGTTGGGGATTTATTTGGTAGTTGGAAGCATTATTTGGTATCATGGTGCTTCATTTATGAAGGTTTAGAAGTTATTGTTTATAATATATTTTTATTGAGAAAATTCCCTGTGAAATGTAATTTTTATTCAATTAGGTTTAAAGGTGCGGTATGTTAGTTTGACACCCACTGGTTGAACTAGGTATTGCATTCCTGGATGACAAACAAACACAAGCACAGCTTGCCAGATTGAGGACCAACAGGAGCAAGTGACTATCGAGCCTAAAAGCTGATTTAAGTCATAAAAGCAACGGCACGCGGTAAAAGGAATATTTTCCATAATAAAAGGAGTTTTTGTTCTAACCAACACCTCGAATTGATATGTTAGAAACGGCTTCTGTTTCTTGCAGCTGAACAACAGAAAACTGACAATGTTTACCTCAGGTACTGCTCATGTGCTTTATTCAGTCTTAGATGCTAACAATGTGAATTTGAATGCCATTTTACATGATATTTTTTGCCATATACTGAAATCAGCAGCAGATCACTTCAGATCGTGAAAATAAAATAAAGTGTTTGAAATTGAACCTTAGAACTGTGACTAACAGTTAACATATTAACAAGCCATGTTAACGAATATCAATCGTTTGGCATGTACATAAAATAATATTAAAGATGTCATGTAAATAGGTTTAATGTATTAATTAGATTATAAACATTACCATTTCCTAAGTGAGTGCATATTCTGTGCTTCTGAATGGCTGTATTTTTAATTTCGATCGTGTTTCGTCTGGTACAATCTCTGTACGCAGATTGCATCTCATTTTGGGGTATGCTACTGTCCACCAGAGGATCGCATTTCGGTCATGGGCGCATGCTTTGAGAGGCTTTTTGAATGAATGAATGAAATGTGCTGTTTTCCAACAAGGCAACCCAGGGGTGCTGAAATATAATTGGCTAAAGTGGCATTGGGTGGGTAAAAAAATAAACAGACTGCGTTCCGGCACGGAAATCACATTTTCAAAGCAGAATATCTGACTTCAGCATTGTTTTTCAGATAAACTAGAATGTTCACTTGGCATGTTTTTTTAATATCTGTAAACATATATTATGGCATTTTCTTGCTTTAGAAGAGTCAAAAACTTACATACAGCACCTTTAATTATTTTTATAGTTTAAAACTGCTGCTTCACTTTAATGGCTTTATTTAAATAGTTTTTTTAATAAAATGTATTTGACTGCCTTTATCTATTTTTAACTTGTTTTTGAATTATTCATAATTATGTGTCTTATTTTTAACAGAAAGAAAGCTCAGCTGATGCCAGGCTAACAGCATAGTGTGCTGATTGGCTGCTTGCTGCATGCAAATGCACAGGATTGGATGAGAACTCATTGACCCCTCCCCTGCACGGTGTGGCACCTGCACACTCTTCTAGCTACTAATCCGACAGAAGTGTGTGTGTTTATGATCTCTTAAGCGGCTGATAAAGGAACTGTGCCTGTGTGTGTGTTGTTCAGTGGCACTTACCTGACATTAAGCGTTTTTGTTTTGTATTATTGAACAACTAAAGTTGATTCCCAGCATCAATATGACTTTCTTATTATCAATGGTTGGATGTGGTGATATTTATTTTAATACTTCTAATGCCGTTTTTAAAGCTTCAAACATGAATCTTTTCAAAACAGTTGTAGCCCTGATGGCTTTTAAAGAAAGAGTTCACTCAAAAACAAAATTCTTCCAATGTTTGTCTTCATATTCACTCAAAAAAATTGTTCTAACTACACATTTAAAATTAGCTTAAACAACACAATTGTTGTTAGTTGTGTTAAACAACACAACTTGAGAGTTTTTTGGGGGACAACTGAATTGTTTTATGATCAGTCAACTTAACTTTGTAAAACCCCTTCATTTAATTTAATAGATTTGCATTTGAATGACATAAAGGATTTGGATGGAACCCAGCATTTTTTACAATGTTGTTTTGTAATGTTTACACCCGAGTTCTCATATGCAAAATGAGACATCTGGATTTTAAAAAAATAAAATACTAACTTAATTTGGTTGATTGCATTTAACTTCTGACAGTTTAAATTTTTTAATGAACTCTTCCTTTTAAAGTGAGATCACACACAAAAAAATTGATGATATGTGTTAATTTGCTCACCATCAGACAATCTAAAGCAGGGATGGGCAAACTCGATCCTGGAGGGCCGGTGCCCCTGCATAGTTTTGCTCCAACCCTAATCAAACACACCTGCTTGTAGCTTTCCAGTGATCTTAAAGACACTAATTAGGGTGTTCAGGTGTGTTTGATTAGTGTTGGAGCAAAACTCTGCAGGGACACCGGCCCTCGAGGATCAAGTTTGCCTATGCCTGATCTAAGGTGTAGATGACTTTATTTTCTTCAGCAGTACATTTAAAGAAGGTTTTTAGTGCTTAGTAATTCTGCAAATTCAAGTCAATGGCTACTTTTAATAGTAAAAAACATACAGGCAAAACAGAATGAATATCCTTCATCTTATGAAGCAAAACAATCAGGTTTGTGGAAGATACCATTATTTAAAGTGTTACAGTTTGTCAATGCTCTAGAATTTTATGGATCACCACAGTTTTGGTCAAAATATCTTTTTAATGTTCTACAGAAGAAGAAAAAAATCAACTACCCCTTGGGTAAATATATTCTCAGCAAATATTCTTTTCTGGGACGACATCCACAAACTTGGGCGTCTAAAGAGCTCCACACATGTTTGTGCTGTTGTTTGAAGCATGTGTTCTGCGGTGTGGACAATAGAGGGAGATACTGTATCATTTCAGAATTGCTCAAATCTTCAAATATGGTCTTGGAATTACTAACACTTAACATTGTCATTTGTTTAACTAATTAATTTCCATATTTACGTTACTGCTCTTGGATTTCGGAACAGACAGTTCGCGCTAAAACAAGCAGCTTTCTACTGTGCTAAAACTCTGATAGTGATGGAACATTTGACATTGAAGTTCCTCTTAAAAACAACATTCTGTATTGTGGTGCCACTTGAATTGGGGTTTCTAAAGGAGAGGATTGAAGCAGACTAAATCTATGTTTTGAGTGTCTTTTTTTTTGTAGAATGAATTTTTTTTGTCGTTCTGATTTCTATAATAAAAACATCTCTGAGTTATGTGGTCCTCATTCTGGGAGACCTTGTAGGAGAAATTAGTTGTTCTGAAAAGACATTTAAAATATTTAAATATATGTATCAAAGTTTTAGAAATGTCTGAAAAATTGCACTTAAGTTCACTGTGACCCCTATAAATTTAAGTACAGACAGACTAATTGTGAAAATGATGATACACCATGTGCGTAATTTGGTATTGAATGCAGACTTTTAAAAATTATTTTAAAAGTTGTACTTATTTCTGTGAAATATCAGCAACTACAAACTTTTTCCTCTGCTAGCTAGCTAAAAGGTACCTTTATAATGTTATAGTAACACAATAATTACAATTAATTGAAATCATTTATTTGATTAATTAGCTTTATTTGTTATCATGGACTTACAATGAACAATATTGTTATTCATAAAACACTTAGTTTCAGAGTTTACTAATGTATTTGTTAACTTTAGTGAATGCACTTATCTAACATGATTCCATTTTTGCTAATGTTAACAAAAACTCGCATTCTGTGGAATACTTGACTAATTAATCGATCATGACATTACAAGGTATGTTATTCCCAGATGACCACACACTAATATTATGTACTCACCGGGTACTATGAATGATCTTGGCCTTTAGCGAGTATGAAAAGCCATTGTTCTTGACTCATTGGCGCCATCGTGTGACGGATCAATTTTGGAGTCGTGAAATTAACTTAAAGTGATTGACACAACATTGAGGTGCTTATTTTAACCATGCGAAAATTAATGACAAAGTTTCGGGCTTAGTGTGCAATTGACTTTACACGGGCAAGAGTTGTGTGAGGAGAGGTAATGAACAGCGTTACTTCCACCCTGTGAAGGCATCTTCAACAAAAATGGCTGCCCACTTTTCTGGATGTGTGTACGTGTTTTACTCACGGCTTCAAACGTGTGTGCGCTTACTTGGATGGGCTACATTCCGAGGACAAATTCAGGGTGATGGGTTACCATTTTACTTGACTTTACTCTACCCTCACCCCACATATTACATTCACAGCCATTAATGACGTATCTAAAATCAAATAATATATTACTCAAGTAATCATACTCTTATATTGGCATATATTTGAAGAAACTGGCGGTCATTACAGACTCGAGTCTATTTGTTATGTTATTGCAATAGCTTTGTACATCTGAATTGCTGGACTTTTGTAGATCCCCTCAGACTCTGTCAATATTGGGTGGAGAACATCGATAAAGAGCCATTTTCAGTTATCAGATGTGGGTCTGGACAATGGTTTTTCATAGAGTTGCCTCTAGGTACTTTTGCATAGGTTAATTGTACTCAGCCTATATCAGGGGTGGGCAGACTCGGTGCTGGAGGGCCGGTGTCCTGCAGTTTAGCTCCAACTCTGATCAAACATAGTATAAAAAGTAAAGGAAGATTAACACAGCTGTTTTTTTTACCATTAGGGTGCAGTGTAAAGTCTATTTTGTTTTAAGTGAAAACAAATGAAGGGTTGTGAATGCATCTGTGCTCTGCATGCATATATATATATATATATATATATATATATATATATATATATATATATATATATATATATATATATATATATATATATATATATATTTATATAAACACACACACACAGAAAACTATTTGCTAAAACTTAATTACATCACTCTGTCTTAGAATTAGAGATTTATTTTGGCTGTATTGGAATGCTTTTATTTATTTATTTTTAAATAATTTAAGCTCAAGTTTACATAATCTCTTGTGACCAAATGACATCATGTAACAGATATTGTTGACAAAATTCACACTTCATTAAATCTGGAACATTTTTAAGTCACCATAAAATTAAAATGGACCTTTTTAGTATTGCAGTTTATTATAAACAATTTATACCTGCACAGCTTTTATTCATGCTCCTTCATTATCTTTAATGAAAATAACTACCCAGAGTCTAACCAATCAATTCTCCACAAAATCCCTTATTTGTTTTTCTAATTCAGTAAGCCATTTCACTCAGGTAAATGTCACAATAGTGAAAAAAGACTATTGCAGCTTCTGTTCGCATTCAGCTTTAACTCTCCTCTAGACAATGTTATATTATGTGATGTCTATTTAAGTACTTATTTTTAATTTAAATTCATTTATCTTTATTGTTTCTTGTTTTCTTCATTGTTTGTGCGTGTGTCTGTTGTTGCCTCCCTCTTCTCCTCCAGGTATTTCTTCCCTCATCTGGACACCCCCAGAGCTGGATCTCGCCTGGCTCATCTCCTGCCTCCCCCTTCTCTGATTGAGCAGATGTATGAGACTGATCCCACACACACACCTCAGCTGCACCACCGACACATCAACTCCACCAACCAACCCACTGAGCATGACTGACAAACACACACTCCTCTGCTTTTCAAGCTCATTTTAATCTCGTGTTCAATTGTAGTCATCAGAGAAATTGGTCTTTGTTTATATATTTATACATGCACACAATAAATGTTGGTGCATTTAAACAAAACAGTTTTATTAAACAGTTTTGTCTAATTTCCTAAAATAAGAGTGTGGTCAGTCACAAACATCTTTAGGAGCAGAAAGGTAATAATAGTTGTACATTTTTTGCAAAAAGAAAAACAACAGTTACAAAATGTCAACTGAATTATATAATATTTATAGTTCTCGTGATTTTTATTTTCTTTATTAAAATGTTATGATTCTTCTCTAATGTGTGTAGTTCTTCAACATTTTATGTCTGAAAACATTAATTATTACATTCTTTCAGACCTAAAATGTACATATATATCAGAACTTCTACAGCCTCCTCACTCTGTGTATTACTCCGCCCACATAGAGTGACAGCAGACCAATAAACTCTCTACAGTTTGACAAATATTGCAGCTGTTGGACAAAATAATGTTCTTTTGAGGCTTTTTTAGTTGAGAATGTAGTTGTTTAGATTGCAACTATGCAGTTTATTTCTAAGAATAGTGCCTATTTTAAAATATGTATTATTTAAAAGTTGAGCAGAGCAAAGACGGTTGACGTTGTCCACCCACAAGATGACAACAGAGACCGCATAATAAGCCCTTAGAGGAGAAAACACACAATTAGGGCCAGACGGAATCTGCGGATGTTTTTTGCTATTTCTGCGGAGAATTGTGTTAAAAATCTGCAGATTTCTGCTGAATTATTTTGGGAGTATCATAACTAAAACCTAATATGTAAAATAAAAAAATATATATTTTTAACTTGTATTTAATATTTAAAATGCAAATCCAATTAGATTCAATTTATTTGGTAAACAAAGCAAGTCTCTCATATAATACATCTACTAAAAGACAGAAAATATTACTGTACAAACTGCAATGTACATAAATCAGATGAACATTTTTATATTAGTCAATAATAGTACTGTAATTATTTAAAAAACTGAATAAATATAGATTTACACACATTTACTTAAGTAAAAAAACAGAATCAATGATGGGCTAAAAATCTACGGAATTCTGCAGAAAATCTGCGGAATTCTGCGCGTGCAGATTCCGTGTGGGCCTACTCATAATTATAGCTGATCAAATCATTATAAAATTGGTGAGTGACATTCTAAGTCGATCTCTCTCTTTTGTATGTTGTACTGCTGTATTTATACCATATAATTGTATTGAGTGTAAGATAGGACTCGCATCTCAGGAATGTATGTATTTTGTGTTGGCCACTCTTTGTATAACCCTGAGTTACTTTTTGGTTGGCCCTCTGTTTGTTTCTAATTGAATTGAATAATGCGTCTCCTGTTCTCGTTACTGCAGACTAGTTCAGTAAAAAGGAAGAAAGAAGAAATGCCCGCATGGGTTTACCGTTTTTCCTTATCTTTTGCTTTGGCTTTTGTGGTTATTTATTGTGATATCCCGATTGCAACAGAGAAACACTGAGACATGTCTCTAGACTGATCACATTTGATGCCGTTCTGCCTTATAATCTTAAAATGTGAGCAAAATAACCTCATCACTTTAGACATTATGCTAGAGAATAATTCAAATACTAGCTCTAAAATGTTGTTTGTGACTTAGTAATGGCTTTTGCTGTTCTGATGTCAGCTGCAGATGTGAATGAATGGCGGAAGAAAGTAGTTCCTCGTACAAAAGGATTTTTAGACTCTCCGTGTTTGATTTATTTTCTTTTTTATATACACGAATATGCCATCAGACTGTTGTATAAATGCAATTTTACACTCGTAGCTGTGCGATATTGCTGTATATTGTCACTGGTGGGACACTAAAGGGGGTCACACATCAGAAGCGCCGCGTAGCACCAAGCAGCGCCATACATTTCAGAATTCTAAACATTGGTTTCTGTCAGGGTACACACACCGGCGCCGCAAGTCGGCGGCTGTCCGCTGCGCCCAGCCACGACTCAGGACACTGTTAATTTTTCTGCCGCGCCACAGAGCGCCATCTGAATAGTTTCGTTTAAAATAGCATGCGAATGTGCGCGTCTGGTGTGTGATGCTTTCAACTGTCATAGTTCAACTTCATAAAGTTGAAGTCAGAATTATTATGAGTCCCCCTGTATATTTTTTTAGTATATACTAATTTCTGTTTAACGGAGATGTTTTTTTTTTCAACACACTTCCAAACAAGGGTTTCAATAACTCATAACTGAATGGTTTCAAATTTTCTAATAACTGAATTATTTTATTCTTGCCATGATGACGATGCATAATATTTTATTGGATAATTTTTCAAGATACTAGTATTCAGCTTAAAGTGCATTTTAAAGGCTTAACTGTGGTTTGTTCTGTAGACAGTCAAAAATATATACAGTGCTCAGCATAATTGAGTATACCCCATTTTGAAAATGAATCCTTTTATACATTTCTCAGCAATATATTTTGGTGAATTTAAGCAAACCAGATTTATTTAACAGATATATCTATTAAAATAATACTTTAGTCACCAAACATATTTAGAAATTGAAAGAGAATAAAATTAAATTCAGGCTAAATTTAGCAAAAAAATAATAATAATTGTACAACCTACAAAATTTCAACTCAATATTTCTTTTTTTTTTTTTTGCATCTCTTGATTTTTCCTCTTTTCAAAATTTGTATTTAATTTACTTAGTTTTTTTCTAGAACATAAAATTTGAGTGTACTAGTTTTTGGACCGTTATCTTAA
Organism: Danio aesculapii; assembly: GCF_903798145.1. Taxonomy (NCBI): domain Eukaryota; kingdom Metazoa; phylum Chordata; class Actinopteri; order Cypriniformes; family Danionidae; genus Danio; species Danio aesculapii. The sequence continues at coordinate 24,118,332 of NC_079453.1, read as the reverse complement.
GTTATTTGGTTAGATAAGCTCCAGATTTGGCTTCAGTACTGAATAATCTGATGTACATCTGAAGTCAGAATTATTAGCCCCCTTTGAATTTTTTTTTCTCTTTTTTAATTATTTCCCAAATGATGTTTAACAGAGCAAGGAAATTTTCACAGTATGTCTGATAATATTTTTTCTTCTGGAGAAAGTCATTTATTTTATTTCAGTTAGAGTAAAAGCAGTTTTTAATTTTTTATGATATTTTTTTCGACTGTCTACAGAACAAACCATCGTTATACAATAACTTGTATATTAAGTTATGCCTAATTACCCTAACCTGCATATTAAGCCTTTAAATGTCATAATTCTGACTTCAAATGTATATGCACAAGTATAATATTGTATAGCTTCCTATTAAAAATTTATTTGAATTTAATAGATCTGTGAGGGTGTACTTATTTAGGCTGAGCACTGTATATAAAAAAGACAAAAACTGTTCATACTTGTTTTCTTTATAAAGGAAATACTTTTTGAGCCATTGTGATTGTAAAGAAAGTTTGTTTTAAACCAAAAATACTTTTATGAAATGTTTTTGTTAAATACTGAAACATTAATGGCAGTAAAAAAATGTCCAAATATTTAAATTAATTTTCAATTCAATTCAAGAAACGTTTTCTAGGCAAGCAAAACATAATGTCTTGTTTTCAGAAATAATATGCAACATTTTTTTTTTTTGCTTTTGACATAAGGTTATTTTTTTTTACCCCATTGGCAGGTTATTTTGCTTGTTTTAATGAAAAACTCACTTCATTTTGACATATTATTTCTGAAAACAGGACATTATGTTTTGCTTTACTAGAATTACTTCTTGATTTAAGATATTTGGACTTGAAACAAGACAAAAAAATCCAAGTAAGAAAAGCATTTTTACAGTGTAAATAGTATTTTAATTACTGCAAGGGATAGTTCATCCAAAAATTTTCAATCCACTCACATTTATTTACCCTCAAGGGATTCCAAACCTTTATGAGTTCCAAATCTTAATGACCTTAATGGAACACAAAAGAAGATATTTTGATGAAAGCTGAAAACCTGTAACCGTTGACTTCAGTAGTACAGAAAAAGCAAATGCTATGGACACCAATGGTTACAGGTTCCAGCATTCTTCTGAATATCCTCTTTTGCATTAAACAGAAGAAAGCATGTCAAATGTTCAGTTTTGGGTGCATGAACTAACCCTTTGAGACTATTTGAATTGCAGTAATAAGAATGTTTTGCATTTGAGTTTGAGATAATTGTAAAATAAATATCACTTTAGGTGTCACGTTGGCGCAGTGGGTAGCACAAATGCCTCACAGCAAGAAGGTCGCTGGTTCGAGCCCTGGCTGGGTCAGTTGGCATTTCTGTGTGGAGTTTGCATGTTCTCCCCGTGTTCGTGTGAGTTTCCTCCGGGTGCTCCGGTTTCCCCCACAGTCCAAAGGCATGCGGTATAGGTGAATTGGGTAAGCTATGTTGTCAGTAGTGTATGAGTGTGAATGTGAGAGTGTGTGGGTGTTTCCAAGTGTTGGGTTGTGCTGTGGGAACCCCTGATTAATAACGGACTAAGCCGAAAAGAAAATGAATAAATGAAAATTACATTATGAAAATGATGTTACAATACAAAAACAAACAAACAAAAAACCTCTTTGTCTACGGCAGATGTAGCTGGTCTTGACTTTGTCCCTCGGGCTTCTGAGAGTGTGTTAATCAAGAGAACATACAGTATTGTGGCCTAATTACGCACCTGCCAACCCTGTGGCCATGTCTGCATTGCCTTGGCAAGAACTCTGTGATACACAACCACACAGTAAAGGCAAACTCACTCACTGTTTTAATCCTTGCCAGGGGCTTCAGTCTCTCTTTCGCAAATGAGTCTTTTAAGAGGGTAAAATAACAAACCCCTCTGTCACTTTAGCACCTCCCTTTACACTTGCTCCGCCCACTCAGACTGCTGTCTCATCTTTACACACACACACACCATCCATCCATCCATCCATCCATCCATCCATCCATCCATCTATCCATCTATCTATCTATCTATCTATCTATCTATCTATCTATCTATCTATCTATCTATCTATCTATCTATCTATCTATCTATCTATCTATCTATCTGTCCATCGGTCCGTCCATCCATAGACCCACCCATCCACCCACCCTTCCATCCATCCATCCATCCATCCATCCATCCATCCATCCATCTATCTATCTATCTATCTATCTATCTATCTATCTATCTATCTATCTATCTATCTATCTATCTATCTATCTATCTATCTATCTATCTATCTATGAATCCATCCTCTTTCAATCAATCAATCAATCAATCAATCAATCAATCTATCTATCTATCCTCTACTTTGGCTGGCACACATTGTTGGTGACGTTTATGTGCGCTCATTGGTACTCCTGTCCTGCAGATGTCGCTCCAGTGTGTTGTAAATTACTCCTAGAGTGAGACAGAGGGCTGGACTGACTGGAACACAACGGGAGTTTGTGCTCTGCTGAGTTTTGGCCATGAGAGTGAGACAGTCAGTCTAGACGCTCTTGACAGCCTCGTCTGGAGGAGAGAGATTTCCCTCTGCGGCTCTGTCCCCATCACGACGACACATTTACTAACGTAAGCCATTTCTATCTCTCGTATGAAGTTCTATCATGATGGCCGGGAGTGGTTCGAGAGAGTTCATGTGCGGCATTTCTGCAAGGAAAAAAGCATTGAAGTTGTTGCAGACAGTCGCAATGGAAAAGACACTATGCGCGTTCATGTGCTTAAAGGGACCGTCGCTAATTAATAAATGCTGCGTAAATGTTCGCTTTACAACCACGCACGACTGCGGTTTTAAATAACGGAGTCCTGCGCTTATTAAAACTTTCTGGTTTCCCATCAAGACCGTTTCATTTTAATAACTGCCGAGGGCAGGACTTTGTATCCTTGTCTAATTAAAAGTTTCTGTACAGAAGGTAAACACAGTATGCGCTTTCATGTTAGCTGCGCGACAATGTTTAACATCTATTTACTTTGTAAAATAGAAATACTTGGATGCTGTCTCTGTTATTTCTTCATAGCTTTGATATCAAAATGGAAATATGGCTCTGTAATAGCTGTGTATACACTTAAATTGGGTGTTTGTTGTGCAACAAAAACAAGGTAAATAAGGTAAAACACCGATGGCTTACTTTTGACATGTTTTGGTTGTTTTTCGGCATGTAATGGAACTGTTATTCTTTATTTTATTTTTTTATGAAGGGCCAAAAAGCAAACTTGATTGAGGGTGGTGGACCAAAGGTAAATACATCAAACTGTATTACGTTAAAGTTGCCATGGGTAATTTCCTGATTTATATAATATCTAAAAAAAAAATAGAAAAGGTTGCTTTATATTAGCTAACAGTATATTTTTACATTTTATAAGGAACATATTATTTTAAAAACAAAGACAACAGAATGGAGTTCAGTGGAGGACCATGTTTTCTGCATTGTCTTTTGTCTGTCGAGTGACTGCATTTACATTTTAGAAAATCCGATTCATTTATGGATACGTTTAATTGAAACATTTAATTTTAGTTAGCTTTCTTTGTAGCTGAGCAATTAAACAAACAAACAAACAAACAAACAAAAAGAAGGTTATGTGAAATTAGAAATGGTAATCTCTGTTAAAGGCCGCAACCCTCCCCATCACTCTCGTCGCTGATGGGATGGTGGGCCAAATCAAAGGATACCATAGGCCAACTTTGGCCCTAGTTTGGGCATCTCTGTTTTAAAGCATATATAACAACCTCAGGGGCATGTTTGAAGACGTGTAACTAGGGCCAGACAGAATCTGCGGACATCTTTTGCTATTTCTGCCAGAATATTTTAATAAATCTGCGGATTTATGCAGAATGATTTTGGGTGTATCGTAACTAAAAACTTAATATGATAAAATTAAAAATGATACATTTTTAACTTTTAGTTAATGTTTACAATGCAAATCCTATTAAATCAATTTATTTGGTAAACAAAGCAAGTATCTCATATAATATATCTACCATATATCTACTAAAAGACAGAAATTATTACTGTACAAACTGTATTGTAAGTAAATCATATGAACATTTTCATATTAGTCAGCATTATTACTTTAAGAACTGAATAAATATAAATTTACACACATTTACACACAACTAAATAAATACTCGATGGGCTGAAAATCTGCAGATTTCTGTGCGCACAGATTCCGTGTGGACCTACTTATAACTCATCATGTCTGGGAGAAAGAGGTGAATCATAGACCCTGCTGCATTTTTTTTTCTGTCAGTCTCACGCAGATGCATAATTCATGCCCTACTGGTACCTAAAAATGTGACTCGACAGTAATTCTTTGAGAAACTTCCTCTGTCTCTTTCCTGGGGTCATTATGAATGGCTGAAGTAACTTAAAGTGGCATTACGTGGAACCCCGGGCCCCAGATTCTCTTATTAGCTCCTAGTGATGCACACAAACAAACAGCATTACATGAATGTGGATTTTCTTTTTGTTCCGAAACCTAGCGAGGCGTGTTTCAAAAAGTGATGTTCCATTTTAGATGCTGCCTTAAAAGGAAACTGCATGTAGACGGCTTGCTAGGTTTTGGAACGGAGCCTGTGATTTCTCTTTTAGCTGCCAAATTAAGTGATACTTCTCAGTGACCTTCCCACTTTCTCTCTCTCACTCAATGTCCATTTCATTCCACCTCTATTAAACACCCAGCAAGAGATACATCATGGGAATTCTTGGTCATATTTAGCTCTGTGGAGTAATGCCATTGCTGTCTGTACATGCAGAAATGTCAGCAGTTGTCCACAAAATTGGAATGCCTGCCATTCATAAAAACATAAAATCGAGTTTACTGCAGTGGATAATGCTATAACAAATGTACTATTTTTTTAAGCCAGTAGCCTTTAGTTTGTGCCACTGGCTGACAAATTCAATTCAGTTCAGTTCAAGTTTACTTGTATAGCACTTTTCACAATAATTATAATTCTTAAAGCAGCTTCACAAAAGGTGCACATCATTAAATTACAGTCAAAATCCGAAATGCTAAAGGTGCAGCAGGTGATTATCTACAGAAACATTTTTTGTTGTGCTATTTGAAAGTCTCTTTACATTTCAATAGTAATGATTAAAGTAAATTATCTAAATTTATATGTATTTTTAGATTCTGGGTAAGGCATAAAACTTAAAAATGTTCATTCAATTAAAAATTCTGGGTCCGACAATTCCCATAATTCTGATAAGCAGCCCAAACTGTCTGTCAACAGATGTAGATTTGTACAACTGCACACCTCTGTTCACACAAATCCGCCATTTGCATGCACGCGCTCCAGTCACTGCGTTAAAAACAAATGCTGAATCAAAACTTTTTAAAATCCTGAATCAGTATTGTAGTTATTTTTGCACGCTGGAGGAAGGACGACACCATGGCTGAAGTATTTCCTTTAGACAGGTAATGTTCTGTTTTAATACTATTTTAATCAAGCAAAGCTGATGTAGATTGTGTTGTTACGAATAGGTTATATACACAGAAGTGTTGTTCAGCCACTCAAATCTTCCGGCAAAAGATTGATGTGCCTTTTTTTATTTCATAAAGTACTTTTTACAGCATCGATATTTATTCATTTTCAGCTGCTTTTCCAGGGCTGGGTCCCGGATGCCATTTACCGATGTTTTGTTGTTAAACTAAATAAAAATCAGCATCAATAATTTAGATTTTTATTTAGTTTAATAACAAAACATCAGTAAATAGCATCATTCCACCTAGCCTGCTTTACTTAGGTGAAGTTGTTTTTATATGCACATTGGTTCATTTTTGAGCAATGACAACCTGTAACGCAGTCCATATATTGTTTACCTGCTACTTTAAAATAGCATGCATGTATGGCTTAGTAATAAGTGTAATTCCTGCACCCCGCTGGCCAAGCACTAAGCATACAGTAGTTACTGCAGGACAAATGTGAGAGAATGAGAAATATTGCACATTATGACAAGTTTTGCTTGCTACACAACTGAAAACGTGCTAGATATAAACAGTTTCTATTTCAAAGTTGTAGTATTATAAAGTACTATAAAGTTTTCTAACTGGTGAATGACATGATATAGTTGTTCTCTGTCATCTTTAAGTTGCACATGTTCGTGTTTCAGGAGGTGTGGCTTTGGACGGCAGGGGAGGGACTGTGTTTCAAGGATATTATGCTAACCGGTTAGCATTTTGGCAGTTCATATACTGCACCTTTAAGGAGTTGAGAAAAAAAGTGTGGGCTATGTGTATAATACATGTTCAGTGAACTGTTTTTGTGTAAGATAGTTTTATTTTTTTGGATTAATATGATCTGTAAGTTGTTGTAAACAGCAAATAGGAATTTATTTAATATTTTGTCAAATTGGATAGTGCTCTCAGCTTTCAATTTTAATCCGTTTGAAATATTTTAAGGGTTTTTCATATCATTTCCTTCCATTTATGCACATACAAATACTTTTTGAGATAAAATACTGGGTTTATATAATAAATCTAAAAAATAAAAACGAATTGACATTAAAAGATGGCAAAATCATCTCAAAAGTAAAATAAAATATTACATATTATTTAAAAAATTCTTTGGAGTAATGGTCAAAGATGAAAAGGGGTTTTCAAGCAACAAAACTAATTAAAATAAATTAAAAACTTTGAATGTTTTTATACTTTACAATGTTTTTTGATGTTTTCTAAGGAAAAAAATATATTTCGAATCCTTTAAAATCCATACAATTTAGAGTAATCACTTATTTTAATATGTGTTAATAAGTACATATGAGGATAATTATGTTGTTCCATTATTACATTTTAAAAACATTAAATTTGAGACTTTACCTGCATGCATAATTTGTTTTTTTATAAAATAATTTTTCCCTAATGTCTCGTCTTTCACCTATTAACAAAAAATTAAAGATCATAAGAAACTAAAATACTAACAAAAATGAATGCTGAAAAATAATAATTAATGGTAATAGTATAAGAAAAACTTGTGCATTTAGCTCTATATTAAAGTTCAAGTTTAGTAAACAAATCTGAATTTCTATGAACGTAACCAGTATAAGAAAAAATATATATCAAGTTCTTACCTCTTAGTTGAATTAATTAAGCAAAACTTTGAAGCTGCAGGTTTACAGCATTGTAGGAAAATCAAGTAGACTTGTAAAGTTTCTAGTTTTAAAAAAAGTGCCACTGTGTTGTCTCAAAATTGTTAAATGAATATAAATAAAAATTCTATACATTTTATGAGCCTCTATCTGAGCAAAGCTGGAACAAATCCTGCATCTAACGCTGCCCCAGAGAGAGTCTTCTGCACAGATATGAGTCTTAATAAAAGAGTAATGCTGAGATCATATGAAAATAAAGTTGTCCTCCCTGAAGGTTTGTTTTTTGTTGACCCGTCTGAAGCAGTCCCAGCTGTTTAAGCTGGGTGCTGCAGTTTGGGATTCGCTTTTGTTTTTACTCTGCAGTACTTTACCAGTGACCTTACATCTTTGCGTACAGCCATTAAACACTGAAAACAGTTGCTAAAAAAATGCAGTCCAGCTTGGAGCATGCATTACACAGTAATCTTTTGAATCCTACCGCAAATATGTTAATAGCATGACTCACTCTTTCAGTGTGTTTATGGATCGTTTGTGTCCTGATACAGATATATTACCTCTGTTCATTCATTTATAGCAGGATTTAGTTTTTAATTCCATGTTAAGGATGATTTTAAACAGTTGCACAAATGCTATTTATGAAACATCTCGATTTATTGAAACAGGATAATGTGAAACAAAGCTCATTCTTTTTTGGTCCAGTTTTCTTGAGCTTCTGCAAATTATACAGTAGCCACAGTTTCCTGTTCTAGCTGACAGAAGTAACACCCGGTCTGGTCTTCTGCTGCTGTAGCCCGCCTGCTTCAAGTTTTGACATGTTGGGTGGTCAAAGATGCTCTTCTACAGAATTTGGGTTTAACAAGTGGTTATTTGAGTAACTGTTGCCTTTCTACCAACTCAAACCCTTTGGGACAGTCTCCTCTATCCTCTGGCATTAAGGTTTTTTCACACAAGGTTTTTTCAACTGCAACTCATTGGAGATTTTTGGTTTTTAGCTGCAGCAGTTTCTTTAATGTTTGTCTGGCATGAACAACCAAGGTACGTTCCCTTAAAGGGATAGGTCCCACCAAATTTTAATTATGCTATTAGTCATCAGAATAAAAATTAAGATATATTAGGTGAAATCTGAGAGCTTCCTCATTCTCTATAGGCTGCAAGGTTTCAGACTCATTCAAAGTGCAGGAAAATACCAAACACACACACACGCATACAAAAACCCCATCCTCAAAACAGACCATATGTCTTCAGTGGTACAATCTGAAATTTTTCATGCTATGAGAATACTTTTGTGTGCACTTAAAACAAAAATAATGACATCAGTAAACAGTTTCTTCTTCTCAGTGTTACTGTATTTAACGTCCATGCATGATATGTGAGTGTGGGCCTTATACACTATCTAATAAAAGTCTTGTCACCTATCCAAATTTTAGGAACAACAAGTAATAACTTCTAGTTGATCCTTTGGTATCAGAAATGGCTTTTATGAAAGCCAAAGGCCTCTGGATTATGCCTATTTTATACCAAAATAAAATATGATCATGCCTTGATTTTAATTAGGTAGGACAGTATGGTCTGACTTTGCTTTGACAAAAGTCTCATCACTTAACAGAAATAATGTATAGTATAGAATATAAAGTGATGGTGCAGTGAAAAAAGAATTAATATTGTGTATAACTCCTATGAGCTTTGAGGACTGCATTCATACATTTCTGCAATGACTCAAATAACTTATTAATAAAGTCATCTGGAATGGCAAAGAAAGCATTCTTGCAGGATTCTCAGAGTTCATCAAGATTCTTTGGATTCATCTTCAATGCCTCCTCCTTCATCTTACCCCAGACATACTCAATAATGCCCATGTCTGGTGACTGATCTGGCCAATCCTGGAGCACCTTGATCTTTGCTTTCGGGAACTTTGATGTGGGGGCTGAAGTATGAGGAGAGCTATCCTGCTGAAGAATTTGCCCTCTAATTTTTCCTTCACCAAACTTGACCGATATTTTGACTGGACATTGAATGAGTCTGGAGCTTTGCTATGTATGAAGGATGAGGGAACTCTCAGATTTCGCCTCAAATATCTTCATTTGTGTTTTGAAGATGAATTGAGGTCTCAGGGGTTTGGAATGACATGAGGGTCAGTAATTAATAACATAATTGAAATTTGGGGCAACTACCACTTTATTTAAACCACATTCTTCTCCAATCTGATATTTGCTTTGAAATCCTCTTGATTACATAAACAAGTTTACTGCGTATCTCTCATGTCATTGAGGCTGTCTACACCTGGTCACTTTATGCATTTTTTTCTGATTGGATAGCTATTTCATTGTGAAAAGGACGGATGAAAATGGCAAAAATGCACCCTGAAACGCACCAAGACAGCAATAAATCTAATCACTGAAACCACTTCAGGAGGTGGTGTAAGATGCATTGCATTCCAAGTGAAACTGGACAGGTTTCTGGTTTTTAAAACCACAAGTGTAAATTTTACTCTGCCTAAATGTAAAAAATAAACCTGTGAGAGGGTGTTATGGTCCATGAGTCAGATAAAACAGAGCTAATGTAACACTTAAAGCATGGCCACACACTGTTAGTGATTTTTGTTTCAATTATATAATTAATATTTTTGTTTCATTCTATTTTTGATCAGTGATTAATCATTGAATGATAAAATTAGGATGTTAAATTAATGTGAGATGACCGCATTAACAACAGAGATGCATCACAGACCTGTAACCTACGAATGGAGAGGGGAAAAAAAGTACTTTAATTTAGTAATTATACAGAATTGAATGCAAACCCTTTATAGCTTTGAATGATGTCTTTCACGAATCTGTATAACAAAAATAGATGTTTCTTTTAGCCAAATGAAAGTAACGGCAGAGTCCATCTTGTGAGCTTGTGATGATGTTTGGAACCCACATGAAGTACAAAGTCTTCTGTATCCTATATATAATCAATCCTATGCCAAATAAGATTTATAGCTTACGTTTCTGTAAAAATATATATCATTAAAATAAAATGCATTGTATCTGATGCTTTAGTCAACGTAACCTAATTACATTTACTTATAGTATGGGATTTGAAGACAGAACCGTATCCTTTTATGTGGTCAAGTGTAAATGGAACCGCTTATGAAGTGTGTACACAGGCCCATTAGATGCTTTAATGAGCATTTAAATGGGTCCATCTAATAACGTGAGATGGGTCTGGATGCAGACCTGGTGCAGTTGCAGTTGCAATCTGAGCTGCACGCATTGGGGCAGAGCTAATAAAGTAGTACAACATTTGTTTTTTATTTTTTGCTGTGATGTAAGTTCAAAATATTGAGAAGGTTGAGGGGAAATGGGGTGGTACACTTTAAATGACAACTTATTTACATTGTGATGTTTTGCTCTTAAAGTTGTTTACATGTGGGATTTTTTTAGTTAGAAAACTTGATCACCATATCATTTTTTACGATATAGAATACAGTTATTTTTTAAAAACCATTTAGAAGGAACCCTCTACTTAAATGTCGATTTTACTACTATTCAAAACGTTCTTCATAGATTAAGGTAGGGCTGCATGATACTGGAAAAATATACAATATTCGATATTGTTGTTGAGTCTTGCGATAACGATAATTGTTATGCTATAACATTTCCCTTGAAAAATGCTATTTACATTAGCTGTCTTTTAAAATCGTTTACCAGACTAAAATGAGTGAATGCCTCAGCAGATATTCTGATTCTGATTGGTTATTGTCATTTTCTTTGCTTGTGTTGAATCCTGTCATATTTGTTGTCAATTCTAGGTTTACCTTTGGGGAGGTTGGGATAACTGTAGTAAGGTCCCATCTAAATGATGAAATTTAGATAAACAACTAATTCATAAAATTGATGTCTGCAATATGTATATTCCATAAACTATTATCACGATAATTACGCTGTAAAAATGCTGGGTTCCACATAATCGATTGTGTTGGGAAACATCAAGGAACTAAAGGTGCAGTAGGTGATTGTCTTCAGAAACATTTTTTGTTGTGCTGGTTGAAAGTCTTTTCACATTCCAATAATAATGCTTAAAGTAAATGATCTAAATGTATTTATATGCATTTTTTTTATTCTGGGTGAGGCTTAAAACTTAGAAAATGTTCATCCAATTAAACATTCTGGGTCCGACAATTCCCATAATTCTGATAAGTAGCCCAAACTGTCTGTCAGCAGATATAGATTTGTTCACGCAGATCTGCCGTTTGTGCATGCACATGAGAGAGAGAGTGACCGGTAAAAACAAATCCTGAATCAAAACTTTTTCAAATCCTGAATCAGTATTGGAGTTACTTTTGCACGCTGGAGGAAGGATGATACCATGGCTGAAGTATTTCTTTTAGACAGGTAATGCTCTGTTTTAAAACTATTTTAGTCTTGATGTAGATGATGTAGATTGTGTTGTTATGAGTGGGTTATATGCACAGAAGTGTTGTTCAGCCACTCAAATCTTCCGGCAAAAGATTGATGTGACTATTTTCAGTTTCATAAGGGACCTTTTACAACATCAATAATGTAGATTTTTATTAACAACAAAACATCAGTAAATAGTGCTATTCGGCCTAGGCTGCTTTACTGAGGTGAAGTTGGTTATATATTCAAATCACATTGGTTTAATTTATCACAATGACAACATGTGATGCGCTCCCCTTTATTGTTTACCATGCTACTTTGAATATTCGGTCTAAAATATTGCATGCATGAAATATTGCACATTATTACAATTTTTGCTTGCTACACAACAGAAAATTTGCTAGATATAATACCGTTTTTTTGTTAGTAATCATAGTATTATAAAGTACTATAAAGTTTTCTAAGCAGCGAATGACATGATCTAGTGGGTTGTCTACTCTCATCTTTAAGGTGTGCATTTATGATATCAGGAGGCGTGACTTTTACGGCATGGGCGGGACTGTGTTTTTTAAGATATTATGCTAACCGGTTAGCACTTTGGCAGATCACCTACCGCACCTTTAAGGTAACTTATTATTTTTTATAAAACAAAATGTGCATTGAATGTAAAACAATTAAGCCCCCCCCCCCCCCAAATAAAAAAAACTCTAAAGAATTGTTGTTTAAACTCATTTTACATATGCAGTTTATGCATATGCAACAAACATGTATTGTGCAGCCTAGATTAAGGCCTACAGTTTCAATTGCTTATTTAAGAATAGTGTTCAATTGAATACTGTACAGCATTCACTAAATAGCAAGCAAGTGTTTGACTTTGAGCAGCCCATTATTTGCTATTTCTAGTCACAAGGAGGAGGTATTGAGGGGGCATTGATATTCCATAGAGCTTTTCATGTGAGAAATATATCGTTATTATAGTTGATGTAATTTGTCTCTAAGAAAAACACTGTATACACACAGTTGAAGTCAGAATTATTAGCCCCCCGAAAATTATTAGGCCCCTGATTATTTTTTTTTCCCCAATTTTTTTTTTAACGGAGAGAAGATTTTTTTCAACACATTTCTAAACATAATAGTTTTAATAACTCATTTCTAATAACTGATTTAATTTATCTTTGCCATGATGACAGTAGATAATATTCTAGATATTTTTCAAGACACTTCTATACAGCTTAAAGTGACAATTAAAGGCTTAACTAGGTTAATCAGATTAATTAGGCAGGTTAGGGTAATTAGGTAAATTATTGTATAATGATCGTTTGTTCTGTAGACTATCGAAAAACAATATAGCTTAAGGGGGCTAATAATTTTGATTTTAAAATGTTTTTTAAATAATTAAAAACTGCTTTTATTCTAGCCGAAATAAAACAAATAAAACTTTCTCCAGAAGAAAAAATATCAGACATACTGTGAAAATTTTTTTAAAAAAGAAAAAAAAATTCAAAGGGGGGCTAATAATTCTGATTTCGACTGTATTTTTGGAGTGGCTAACAGAGTTAGTTACACAGCCTCACTTTTGAATTTAAAGCATGTGATGTATCAATCCGAGCCAACAAACAGGGTTTATTGTGACTCATTCACATGCTTTCCATCAACAATCACTACATCATAATACATGTCGTACATAAATCTTCACCACTGCTGTGATGGAGCATTAGGGAACAAGCCTGTTAGCAACAAGCCATCTATGTACTTGTTCCTAAGGTTGGGAGACTGATTAGGGACTTGCAGGCCTCTGTTTTTCCTCTTCTTACTTCTCGGTCTTTATTTTTAGCCATTTCAGGCGCTCTTCCCAGTCCACCCAGGGAGTCTCTCTGTTCTGTCTCAGGCGAAGACTCCAAATTCACCGGGTTTTTGCATCCACGGCTGTGATGAGTACGAGAAAAAAGGGCCTTTCTGTCTTTCTGCAGGTTTCTCTTAGCTGCCTTTGAAGGAGCTCAGTTTTATTCATGTATGCCCCATAAATATTGATCAGAGTCCTGGTTCAACGGATCTTTTTTGCTTTGAAGGCTTATTGATGGATTAGTTTCCTGCAGGAATAATTCATCGGGCAGGAAGAGGGAGTGTTAGGGACAGAGCTTGATTTTTCGAAGTCTTTATAGAAGGCCTGAATCAAGCCTGCATCAATGCAGAGCACTGGAAAGACTGCCAAGGTCTTTCATCTTTAACCGTAATGTTTTTTTTTTTCCAAGACATTTAACTGAACAGATTTGCACCAGCAGCAGAGTTTACGCTTGTCTTAATGATATATTCATGATAGAATTTACCTTGGAAGCAGGTAATCAAAACCAAAACGGACCCATGTCAATCACACATGTCCAAAATACAGAGCAGGAGGAAAAAGCAGAATAAAATATTAGACGTTGAAGGAGTGTTGATGCATATCTAGCCTTTGCTTCTCATCGAATTTATTCATGGAGATTAAATCGGGTGTATGGCCTCCTGCTCTCTCTTTGCAGCCATTGAAGTGTAGTCTGTCCTCAGCCGTGTCTCTTATGCCTTCCAGCTGAATGGCTCTTAAACCAGAATTATTAAATTCGTACACATCTCGTTTGGTTCCTCAGTGGAGAGGAGCTGGAAACGTTGGCCGAATCCCAATTCGCATTCTAAAACTGTGCGCTGAGTGTCATAAGACTGCATCTTCATGCATATGAGCCCTTTTTACAATCTATTTAGCTAGCTATGTATATTCATCTCACAGTTTGATTTATTTAAATGTCTTGTGCTCTAAAAATATATTTACAGTTGAAGTCAGAAGTATTAGCCCCCTGAATAATCAGCCCCCTTGTTGACAGTAAATATTTTACTAGATATTTTTCAAGACACTTCTTTACAGCTTAAAGTGACATTTAAAGGCTTAAATAGGTTAACTAGATTAACTAGGCAGGTTAGGGTAATTAGGCAAGTTATTGTATATTGATGGTTTGTTCTGTAGACTATCGAAAAAATATATAGCTTAAAGGGGCTAAAGATTTTGTCCCTAAAATAGTTTTTAAAAAATTAAAAACTGCTTTTATTCTAGCCGAAATAAAACAAATAAGACTTTCACCAGAAGAAAAAATATTATCAGACATACTGTGAAAATTCCTTACTCTGTTAAATATAATTTGGGAAATATTTAAAAAAGAACAAAAAATTCAAAGGGGGGCTAATAATTCTGACTTCGACTGTATTTTATTCACCTTATTCCTCACGTACAAGCGGGCGCAGCCATTGGAGACTTTTTTGCTCGAGACTTCTGGTCTCATCCACTTCCATTCATTTTTAGACGTTAAAAACAGCTCGGTTTGCTGCTTGATGTTGCAAACTGACGTTTTCTTATTATATTATTCTACTTTGTCTGTATAGTCATGAAAACACTTGCGTGTAGAGCCAGTATGGTATTTGTAGATGTATGGTAGAGCCGGATGGTATTTTGTCCATAGGGAATTGAATGTATAGTTTGGTTTGCTATTGGTGGATCCAGGGCTTGACATTAACTTTTTTGATCACCAGCCACTGTGGCTAGCAGATTTCCAACATTACTAGCCCCTTGCCATTTTTACTAGCCACAGTTTTGTTGTTGGGAAAATATATTTTATATGCATATATTTGACTTTGGCATGCTAAAATGACGATTTAGATTTTGTGTTATTGCCTCCTCATTCTTGCCTCCTCATTCTTTTAACTTTTTTTTTGTGTGTTGTGTATGAGTTTGCTCAGTGAGCATGAGCAAATGGGTTGTCAAACCCTGTTCTTCAAAAAAAAAAAAACTAAAATGAAAAAATTATTTCCAACCAGCCAAAGTGGCTAGTGGGAGTGACTGTCTAACCCACCACAGCTGATATCTACCCACATTTGGCGGGTTTGCGGGTATTAATGTCAAGCCCTGGGTGGATCTCATGTGGATGACAGGAGGGGCTGTGTGACTTAAGGAAAATATCTAATTGCATTTTTTTTGACAGATAATGCGATTTCGATTTAATTTTGTAGTCAAGCTTCACCTGAATAATCTGTATCGTAGCTTCTTACTGTTAAAATGCAGTGAGTGTTGGTTTAAAAAAAAGGAACTGAAAAGATATTAACTTAAACGTTTATTCAAATTTGTTTTTATAATTTTTTTTGGGATTTTTTACCTTTAATTTTAAATAGGATAGAGGAGGTTACAGACAGGAAAGTATTGAGAGGAGAGAGAGGGGAACGGTCGGCAAATGACATCGAGCCAAGAATCGAACTCGGGTTGCTGTGAGCACCATGGTGCTATATGTCTCTGCACTTAACCCCTAGGCTACCATTTAAGGCCTTTCTTCCTCCTCCCTCCGGCCTGCAACTGACGTCAAAAATTAAATGAGATTTGGCCCCCCAAAACTTATGTTTTTGAATCACTATCATTGTTGTGCTGTCGCGTATAACCCACCTATTGGACAATTAAAATACTGCACTATATTATACTGTATTTTCAGTTTTACTTTTGTTTTTTCTCAGAGTGCGGTCAAGAGTAACGCACATGCAGATTATTTCTGAGGCTGATATAAACGTTGAAATAAATATGCATAAGTGCTCTAATTGTACTAAATTTACAATTTATGTAAATATATAAGGGTCATTTGAATATTATCTGTTATATGCCACCTGTATTTTGTTGAACAAACACCTTTTCATGGCTTACACATTATGCTGGTGGTGTAACAAATATGCTAATATTTCCAATATTCGATTCAAATGGTCTCCTTTAAAAAAAAATTCTCATGTGTTTTGAGATTTCTATGAAAACTAGGTACATTATACCGCTGGTTGAATTGAACATGTTAAAGTAAAAGTAATTATATACTTACTTTTTCCCTTTTTTGTTGTAGTTTTACAAATAAGAAAGATACTAAAAAGAACAATTGCCAGTAAAGTCAGTAAAGTTATCCAAACTGTTTCTGCTGTTCTTACGCTATCTGTTAAACTTTTGATAAAGCAACAATTGGTTGGGACAGAATAATAATAGTTATTATCATTATTATGACTACCTAATTGTCAAAATGCTAATTTAATCAGCCACAGATATATTTCAGCAGCTGTGTGACGTGATAAATGTACTGATTTGCATCACTGGTGACAGGTAATGCCTGAAATATAAGCATCAGGTCTGTTGTCCTAAGATGCACCAGTTACGACACCTTTTGTTCTTGTACTTGAATGTTAAAAACGGCCCTCCTATGAATTGTCAGTCACTGAAATGCCCCCCCGCCAATTTGAGTTTGAGACCCCTGTTCTAGAACAAACAGTAAACACAAATAAAATGACCTTACCTTTCTGTGAACACGTTGAACTCAAATTAGGGAGATAGTGTAGCTTATTATAAAAGCAAAAACATTATAATCCTAAAAATACAGAACACTCAGCAAACTAACATGGCTGAAACAACTCTGAAATTTTACTTTGCTGTTGCTTGCTACTAAATTGAGTCTCACTGGCAAAACTTTCAGTTGACTTTTTAGCAAGACACTCCTCATATAGCCTGTGCATGGTGCTTTTTTAGTTGCTGGTTGTTGTATTTCCTCATGCTGTGGCAACAATTCTTACTAATGACCTGCTTTTGTTCAGTGTCTGTGACTTTGAAACCAAAATATTCCCACAGTGCAGATGTCCTGATTTTGTCTATTAATGCTTCTGAAGCAGCAAATGTCATCATCCCACTCATCCGCACTTTCCTGTTTGTTTGTTTGTTTTTTATTGTGGCCGTTCTGCATAGTTCGATTGCGCAATTATGATATGGGCTGATTGAAAGTGTACTCACTCGATTGGCTAGTAAGACTATAACACACAGACAGCAGTCATGCATTTGCTCTGGGCAGGGGAAATTAAATAATACATATATATTTCATATCGCAGCCTCTTGCGATTTATCTAATCGCAACATTTTAAAACGCGATTCGATTTCGATTAATCGCACAGCCCTAGTGACAGGTTGATCCTGCACTCACAGCTGTAAATGTGATTAGAAAAGAGACGTCTTCAAAATGTGAAGGGAACTTTAAAGGGTTAGTTCACCCAAAAAAGGATTTTCTGTCATCATTTACTCACTATTCACTTTTACTCACTAATCGTAATCACAATCTAGTTGGAGTTTCTTGTGTCTGTTAAACACAAATAAAGAAATTTAGAAATACATTGGGAATTGGTAATCATTGACTTCCATAGTATTTGTTTCTTCCTGCTATGGAAGTTGGTTGTTACAGGTTTCAAACATATTTTTCAAAATATCTTCTTTTTATGTTTTACAGACTGCTGAATAGTGCTGCACAATATATTGTTTCAGCATCGATATCGAAATGTGCGCACCTGCAATAGTCCACATTGCAGGATGTGAAATGTTGAGACGATGTTCTAGTTAAACAGAAGCCACAGTTCAAAACATACAAAATTTGTGGAGTCATTGCAACTGTATATTTTATTTATTTATTTATTTAAACAGGAAAAGATTATAAGTTCTGCTCTGCAGATCATAGAAACACACAGACATCTTTAACATTTCTTCCATTCAGCCATAAAAACAGTACAAACAATCACCAAATGCACTAAATAAAGAGAAACAGGCTTTTTATTTACCAATAAGTTTATCATTTGCACATGCTTTTAAAAGCCTGACTATGTGAACTTCTAGCCACAAAATGTTTTGTGAATTTAGGAAAGATTAATCATATTTGTGTGTGTACAGTGCTCCGCATAGTTGAGGACACCCCATTTTGAGAATGAATATTTTAATCAATTTCTCAGGGAATATAGGCAATGTATTTTGATGCATTTAAACAAAACAGATTTATTAAACAGATATATTTATTCAAATAATATTTTAGTCGCAAAACAGTGAAAAATTGGATGAAAATACAATTAAATTCAAGTAAAATATTGCAAAAAAATACTAATAATAACCTACAAAATTTCAACTAAATTTTTTTATTTTTATTTTTTTTGCTTCTTGATTTTCTTTTTTTGTTTTAAAATTTGTATTTAATATGTTTCTATAACATTTAAATTTGGGTGTACTAGTTTTTGGATCGTTATTATAACTTATTTTGTTAGATAAGCTCCAGATTTGGCTTCAGTACTGACTAATCTAATGTATATGCACAAATATATTGGATAGCTTAAATACGAATTAAAACAATAGATTTGTGAGGAGTGTACTTATATATGCTGAGAACTGTATATGATGAAGATACATTATACAGTGTTGTTTTACATTTCATTATTCAATTTGTGCTTGAATACTGCTAGACTCCCAGAAACTGGTGTTTATTTCATTTGTATTTTTGCTCTATACTGGATTTCTCAATGCTTGCGATTGGTTTATTATATTTTATGCAGATGCACCCCCTTACAAAATCACCCCAATCAATCAAATGTTATAAATTCATTCCAAATAAAGCCATACGTTCCATCTAGTGAAGGTATACTCAATACCGTATATTTTGCAGAAAAACAAAACATCACAATGTCCCTATTTTTAAATGTTTGGAAGCACTTGAGGGTGAATACATTTAAATTGTTTTGGTTAACTATCCCTTTAGGACGCATGAATAAAAAATCATGATATTCTCAAATAAATAGTTCATTACAAAAGCAGCAATATTACATAAAAAAATGTATTATTGTCCTGATGAGGAGCGTTGACAAGCCATTAGCCTACAAACTAACTAATTTATGAATAAATTTGTCATTTTATTTGAAAAGGGTTAGATTTTTTTCTTTAATATTTAGTATTGTTTATTAAAACAGTTGTTTACATAGACCAAGACTCGCTGTGCAGTATTGCCTGCAGAGCTATAGCAATGTCATTATAGTAAACTCTCTCTTAGAAGTCCTGTCTCTAAATTCATCCCCTTTAAAGCACTGGCACTGCAGCCATTAAAGTACAGCTTTTGCAACCAAATCCACCAGCATCAACAATACATGTCAAGATAACTATTTGAGTTTGCAGGTGTTTATTATGATAATCTGTATATCTGTATATCTAATTCTACACTCTGATGGTTCTGCGTGCTGACATGTTATAGATAATTTGCCTACACTGTAAAAGAAGCTGGTTTCCACACAAATCCTTCATGTTGTCCCAACACAAATTGATTAAGTTAATCGATTTCGCAAATTTAAGTGGATTGAACATAAAAAAATTAAGTTGTCGGCAAAAACCTTAAAAATTGTGTTGCTTCAACTCATTTTAAATAAGTAGTAAAAGCAGCAAAATGATTGTTTTGAGTGTATATGTTATTTACATTTTCTTTTTCCAATTATTTAAGGTTTTCCTTTTAAACAATTTCACTTTTTTTTTTGTTTGACCATGTCACTTATGCGATTATTTTTGAATTAATATTATAATAATAGTCAACACACTGGTCAGTAGTGCAAATAGTTGCATGATACACATCAAGGAAAACAGATGTCTTTAGCATTGCAGTTATGAAGGAAAAATTCATCATAAGACTGATGTTCCTGGTCTCAGCTCAAACACTGGTTATAGAATCTTTTTCAGTCATCCATACAAACATGGAACAAACCCCCCTGGTTTGGGGGAAAATAAATAAACTAGATTATAAATATAATAGAAACAAAATTATATTGCAGTAATGACATGCAATTGTCATTGTGGGCACTTCAAAATACCAGGAGTGATAGTATTTGTTTTTGTAATGGAGGAGATTTACAAACCTATATTGCCATATAATTGAAAAAACATTTCAGAGTACTACTGTTATTAATGGCAGTAGTTCAGTAATGCCACTTGTGTGTATTTGTGTGTGCATTTATGTATTTGAAATGTGTTTTATTTAGATTTGTCCAGCAAAAAAAAAATCTTTTAATGATTTAAAAGCAAGGAATTGTTCACAGTATTTCTTCTGGAGAAAGTCTTATTTTTAATTATTTTTATTTGGCTAGAATAAAATCAATTTTTATTTCTTTTTAAATTAATTTTCATGTCAGTATTATTAGCCCCCTTAACCATTTTTTTTCTCGATAGTCTACAGAACAAACCTTCCATATACAATGAAATGACTTGCCTAATTACTCTAACTTACCTAATTAACCTAATTAACCTAGTTAAGTTAACCTTAACCTTAAAATGTCACTTTAAGCTGAATACTAGTATCTTGAAAAATAATGGCAAAGTTAAAAAAATATTATTAGAAATGAGTTATTAAAACTATTAAAATTATTATTGTTTTATTTTATTTACTATTTATTTATTTATTATGTTTAGAAGTGTGTTAAAAAAATATCTGTTAAAAAATTGGATAAACAAAACAATAGGGATAATAATTCTGACTTCAACTGTTGAATCGTAAAATAAATATATCCATATACAGTAGCTACATAGGGTATTTAATTATCGGTGTTTTGCACAGAGTTTTTGCATGTGTCCATTCGGTTACATTGTTCATTAAAGATTTTGTGTTACAGAAATGCTTACGCAAGTTAAAATCTTTAGTGTAGTTAAATTATAATCAATATTTAGTGCAACTTCTCCATTGTCATTTGCCTAAATGAGACTCGGTCCGCTTTCAAACAAACTCTTGTCCAGATAGACGAAAATATGAAGGCAACATTGTTTAAAAAGACACCTAAAGAAACCAGAAACTGGAAATAATTTCAAAGATTCAACTATGAAAACGACTGAATACTCAAACACATCTGTTTTTCCCACTATCATAGGCCATGTCCACACGTACACAGGTATTTTTATAACTGTGGTTTTCCCCCTTTTGTTAATAAAAAAAATCTCCATCCACATTAAAATGCCAAAACACACTATGATGCATGTTAAGGGCATGCCGAACCAACAGGTGGCGATAATGACACTTATGCTGGGTGCACACCAAACAGAGTAACTTGCATACAAATCAATGCAGATGTGAGAACAAAGGCGGGTTACCGTCTCGCAGGTGAACGGCACAAAATATGCGATGGTGCCACATTGGTGCCAATGTGCTGAATTTTGCCTTATTTGCATCTTTCGCGTTTGGTGTGAACATAGCTGTGTTGGCCAATCAGAAAGTAGAAAACAGTGTGCATATTGAAGTCATGAGGCGAAAACACTGGTTGTATAGCATCCACATGACAACACTGTACCTGGAGTTTGAGTAGTGTCGGCTGCAGACTGCAAGACAGATGCATAACATGAAGGGGGCCTAACTTGTAGTAGAGGCGTAACTGGAAGTTATGGAGACCAACATGTCAAAACTATGTTGTCGGCAAGATTGTGCTGTTCCCATTAATTATTAACATCTACACCTACTCCAACCCTAAAACCAACCATAATGGTTATTATCGTCTACACCTACCCCAACCAATAATCATATCATCACAGTTATTAACGTCTACATCTACAAAAACCCTAAACCCAACCATCACAGTTATTAATGTCTATATCTACCACAACCCTAAACCCAACCATCAAAGTTACAGTATTAACATCTACACCTTCCTCAAACGCAAACCCAACAATCATAGTTATTAATGTCTACACCTACCCCAACCCTTAACCCAACCATCACAGTTATTCATGTCTACACCTACAAAACTCAACCATCATAGTTACAGTATTAACATCTACTCCTTGCCCTAACGCAAACCCAACCATCATAGTTAATAACACCTACCACCAACCTAAACCCAGCAATCATACTTGTTAACGTCTACACCTACCTCAACCTTTTTTTTTTTAAATAATTATTTTTAGGCGTTTTTCACCTTTATTTGGAAAAGACAGTAGAGGTTGCAGACAGGAAAGTATTGGGAGCAGAGAGAGGGGAAGGATTGGCAAAGGACCTCGAGCTGGGAATCGAACTCGGGTCGCCGTGAGCACCATGGTGCTATATGTCGGCGCACTTAACTACTAGGCTACTGGCGCCGACTACCCCAACACTTAACCCATTATAGTTATTAACATCTGCACCTTTCCCAAACCTAAACCCAACCATTATAGTTATTAACGTCTATACCTTCCCCAAACGCAAACCCAACCATCATAGTTATTAACATCTACACCTACCCCGACCCTTAACCCAACCATCACAGTTACTAACGTCTGTACCTACCACAATCCTAAACCCAACCATCACAGTTATTAACGTCCAGCTGCGAGTTGTGGAGGTTTTCATACTTGACGTGCTCGCCATTGTACTGTTATTTGCATCCAAAGGGGGCAATGCTGAGTGGGCTAACTGTCATGACAAAACAAAGAAGTCAGTGAGTGGAGTTTATAGTTGAATGAATATAATAATATATCAAATGAATAGGTTGTGGGTAAATTTGGAGAAAACTCATGAAAACATTTGCAGAAAATGTTCTCTGGTATTGTAAGGATTTCCGCCATCTTGCCAACAACATCTCATTGTGACATTTGCATGGCTCAATGGGATCTCGATAACTGCAAGTTACACCTCTAACCTACTCCAAGTTGTGCCCCCTTGATGTTATGCTCCTCTCTCGCAGATAGATAGACTTGTGAAGTTTTGGAAAATCGTCACCTTGGTCGGAGTTTTCAGAAAGTTTTGGTTTCAGTCACCTGACTGTGTTTTTGTGTGGACCAACAGCAAAACCGCATTGAAAAAAGTGCGGTTTAGAAAATACCTGTGTTCGTGTGGACTGGGCCATTGCCATGGTGTTCCACATTATGCCTCATTAACACTAGCAGTGACTTTGTAGCTGTCTGTTGCCCTGGGTGGCAACCTTCTGAAAACGCAGGTCTGTGTAGGTCTACAGCACTGAAAATACAACTGGTCTCTGAGCGAGCTGAGAGAGGGTCATGTAAGCTCTACTGTTGCTCCTGTTGGCTGTCGCCCAAGAAAGTTGCTCTTCATTTGCATAAAGTTGAAGGATTCTCAACTTTGTCGCATCGCTCGACACACCCACCTGCCCGCTGACGCTCGCATAGACCAAGGTCGCTGGAAGTAGTTCGCTCTCCGTTGAAGCAAACTGTCGCTTGTCGCTGCTAGTCGCTCGTAGTGTGAATGAGGCTTTACAGTTCAATACAGGCCTTGGAAATGCCTAGTTTTGCACATCCTACTGTACTTCTCAAACTGTTTTGAAAACAGTATATCATGGAGGCACTGGTGTTGCATTGTTGTGGCTATAAAATTGGGCAAACATTCTAGAAACCCTTTTGAACTTTTTCACTGAACACACAGAGTACAAACACTCCTAACCCTGTACGTCTGGTGAGGGAGTGAGCCAGACTAGGCCTGTAATTTGATAGGCATGGTGGTGAGATGAGTCTAGATGACTTTGCTGATCCATGCAGACATCACTCAGCCAGCTGTGGCGGCACAGCATTTATCAGCTGACCGGAGATCAGTCTTGAACGTTGGTGTTACTGCAAAGATTGGGGTCGCAGATCCTGATAACAGAGCGGCAATGGAAAAAGACTCATACCTGGGTTTTAATTGCTTGATCGCAAAAACTGTTGACGGGTGGCACAATCCCGCATTA
The DNA here is from genome assembly GCF_903798145.1 of Danio aesculapii. Classification (NCBI taxonomy): domain Eukaryota; kingdom Metazoa; phylum Chordata; class Actinopteri; order Cypriniformes; family Danionidae; genus Danio; species Danio aesculapii. Next base: position 24,094,285 of record NC_079453.1, on the reverse strand, counting down.
TGACATCATCAGTCATCGTGATCGGCTGCTTCCACCAGCTTCAGACTCATGTATGGTCATTGGTGCTGCTGCCACCTAACATGCCCATAAGTGGCAAGGCAGACTGTAGGCTGCCCACGTCTCTTTCTCTCTCTCTTTTGCTGTCTCCCTCCCCCTCTCCTCTTCCTGGCTCGAGGAGAGAGAGCCGAGAGAAGCATGCATTCCTACAGCATAGCAGGAAAGCTTCTTGACACAGGCGGGGAATGTGTGACGTTCCTCTCTGACCGTGCAGTCAGACTGCTCTCGGGCAGCACCCTCGTCATGTCTTTGTGGCCTGAAGGTAAAAAGTCTTGCAGTAGAGGGCACTGTTAAGGGTGTGTTCACACTTGTAGGATTTTTTCTTGGTGCTTTTGGTCCAGACCAAACAAAAACAACAACAAAAAAACCCCCACAAATCCTGGTTAGCTTTGTGTTTACATTAATATTTTTACATTAAGACCAAACCTATATTGATACAAAGCGAAATAAATAAATGATGTATTTTTCTACAGAACCGACAAAACGTTTAGGCTAAAAGTGCTTCTTGTACATTCACATTTATTAATTTTGCTTGACTTTTTTATCTGAAGTGACCTAAAATTTGACAATTTAGTTCAATGTGTATCTTAAGAAATTTGCCATGCATGTTTTCAATGAGGCAACAATCACATGACTTCTGAGTATAAAGGCCCTATCATACACCCGGCACAATAAGGCGCAAGACGTGTTTTGCATGATTTGTTGCTATTTCCAGAGCAACGCAACCTTAATTTTTACATTTTGCACCATGTTGTTTAAATAGCAAATCCATTTGCACTACTTTTTGGACTCATGGGTGTGCCGGTCTATAAAGGAGGTGTGTTCAGGCGTATTGTTGGCACAGACACTGAAATAGACTGTGCCGTTGACCAGGTAAAAGCTGGTCAAAAGTCTAACACAGTGCGTGTTAGTTATGTGCCTGTGCAGATTCAAACGCTTAATACACACAGGGTGTCCAGCATTACACAAATATCTTTACATATGAAAAATGTTAGAGAAATTATCTATAACTAATTATACTACATAAGTATAAAAAACACTACCTCCATGCTTTCATGTCCAGGGGCCTTTTTTTCAGTTTATTCATGACAATTAGCATTTTTGTTATAATGTTATTATTATTAGCAGTATTAATTATTATGTGTATATTTATATTTGCTTTAATAAAAACAAGTTTAGATTTGTCCACTTGTCGGGTTTTGGAGACGTATACATCACTGTTTTGGGCATAAGAATAGAATATATAGCTCAGTTTTTTTTACCACACTTCGTTATTATTGTTCATTTATTCGTTAGCAGGAAATAAAAGCTAAATTTAGAAAGAGTTTTGAAACAAAGCTTTGTGCTTAACAAACAAAATTAAATATGTATGCTAATAGATGTCTTCAGTGGAGTGCGTACAACACCGTTTTCTATGAAAGTAAAGGAGTAAAGTGAAGAGTAAAAGTAAAATAAAGATGATTCATGAGGCTGATTCTTTATCCTCGCGTTGCAGATGGTCTGTTTAACTATTTTCTCGCTAGTGAAGTGTTCAGTTTTTCCACTTACAAACTCCGCCATGCTATGGTGTAACGCAACTGACTCTTAAAGGGAATGGGAGATGAGACTCTGATTGGTTTAATGCATGTCATTCTCAAAAAGCATCTATAACTCATTAAGAGAATAAGCACAATTAGACCATGCGCCACAGTGCAAACTGTATTTTTCCTTCCTTAAAATAGCAAAAGTGGATTTGGACACGCCCGTAATGCTTTTGCACCATAAGTTTTAGACTTGTAGAAGAACCCTTAGTGTTTAATGCATGTTTATGCATTGTGTTGAAACATTCAGCTTTTACTGTGATTTCTCTTTTTATGCAGAGGTTGATATTAATTACTGCCTCTGTTTCATATTTGCTAAAAACATAAAATGCAGCTCTTAATACATCTCTGGTATTCCCTTTTTGTTGAGAATAATTATAATTTAGCCTATATTTCATACACGTGACAAACTAGATTACTCTGTGGCATATATAGGTCACTCACGTCTTCTAGCTAAAATAAACCTTTCCACTGTCTTATTTTTTTTTCAGTTTTGAAAAGTATTATTTTGCTTTTTTCGGAGTACACTCTGTTTGTGTGTGTAAATGTCAGGCAATGACCCAAACTGCTGGACTTTTTGTGTTTATTAATGCTCATATAAAACCATTTCTGGAGAACTATTGAACTTACCTAAGCTGCATACCTACTATGTAGATATGCCCTCTATGGCAGTATTTCTCAACCACGTTCCTGGACGACCACCAACACTGCATGTTTTGGATGTCTCCTTTGTCTGTCACACCCATTACAGGAATTTCTGTCTCTGCTAATTAGCTGTTGATCTGAATCAGGTGTGTTTGGTTAAGGAAACATGGAAAATGTGCAGAGTTTGAATATTGTTTGGGAATCTGCATTACAGATTTGAAAAGTGTTTTGAAGTTGATGTGAGCTGCAACTGGCAGCCAGTGCATGGAGATAAAGAGAGGTGTGACGTGTTGGCTTGGGTTTGTTGAAGACAACAATTATTTCCTACATTATTTTGAATCTTTTGTGGAGGTTTGTTGCACATGATGAAAGTCCAGCTGGAAGAGCATTGTTATAGTCTAGCATAAAAATGGCAGAGGCCTGGACAAGAAGTTGTGCAGCAGGTTATTTGAAAGCTCAGCTATCAGCTGAAAACTGGTGAAGAGCTTTTAAAATGTTTAAAGGAGTCAAAACAGTAACAGGAATTTCTCTCTTGCATACAAATTAAGCTCTGATGCAAGGTGAAAGCTTATCTGATGTCTTTATTGAACTGTAGTGGGAAACGTAGCTTATATGACAAGAAAATCCAGGTATGTTTGGCCTTTTATGTCCTTTTATGGTTTTATTTTTTGACCCCACATCCTGTTTTTGGTTTGTTTAGATGTCTTTGCTCCATTTTGTGTTCATTTTTCAGTTGAGCCACAGAGTTTGTTTGGAAATGAACCAAGACCACCCTTTTCTGGTTGTTTGGCTTGCAGTAGGGATTAGATGGTAGCTTTCAGACTTCAAATGAACTACACTTTGAGAGCAATTGCACAGTTTCTTTTGTTTAAAACAAATCTACCAACACATCCAAAGAAAATGTTTTATTTTACACTGTTTATCAAGCAATGGTTACTTTAACATCCATAATTCCATAAATGTTCAATAACAGTTTCAATAAAAAATCATTAGGCTTACCAAAACGTGTATTTAAAAGGTGCATTTCGCATCCTCTGTGGCTCATTCATGGCTTCAAAAGAGCCATTTTAGAATGAAAGAGTCACAAGTTAATTATATTGTGACCCATTCGGTTTATAATTTGCATTGTCTTGAAAATAAGATGCAGAATAGCAATACAGCAACTCATGAGATTAGCTATGTGATACAAGAGCTGTGGCGAAATTGTTAGAGAAATTGGTTTTGCATTGATTTTGAGACTTTTAAAAGGCATCGCTATTCTCTCTTGAATTGATTTTGAACTTAGTTTTTAACAGCAGATGCTGATGTAGGATTTTTTTTTGCCACAGCCCTGTAATATGCTATTTAATAAACTCAGATTATCTACTGGTTATTAAGAAAAAGTATCTCTGGGTCATTTTTAAATCATTTCAAATCTTTTGCCACCTCAAAAATGTTGATTCAGGTTTTATTACAGACATAATCATGTCCCCTTTTCGCTTGTAGAGCATTTGAAGGTGTTTGAAGATTCTTTCTTTTTACAACAGATGCTGTTTGGTTAATATTCATGATCAAATGAATTGCTTAAGCAATAAAAACAAAATTTTCTCAGTATTATCTCATAATTGGTAGAAAGCAAATTCAAAATCTGTTAATAAAAATCAATTAACCTTTGATCACAAGTCTGAGTTATTGAGTCACACGATCGTTCAGAAATCATTCTAATTTGCTGCTTCAGTGCACAGTTGTTATAAATGTTTTGGAGCATAATTGATTAATAATGGTTTAAAGAAAACCAATACGAAATCATGAAATCTTTCTTTTAAGATTAAAGATAAATAGAAGGTTAAAAAAACAGCATTTATTCATTTAACTTTATATTACAGCATGCTTGATCAAATAGATGCAGCTTTTATGAGACTTGTTTTAAAAACATCCATCTTATTCTGATATCCTACTCTAAATATGCTCAACTTTGATTTCTTGTGATCTGAATTAACGGGCAAAATCTATCTCGCATTTGGAAGCGTAGCCTGTTTACATGCCTTCAGTTTTTGTAGCTAGCCGTCATAGTACAGACCATCTTTGTGTCTCATGCCACGAATTAAGCCTTTGTCTTTTTGTAGCGTTGTCTTCTGCCACTGCTGCCAAGCTCTGGCTAGCTCTTGCGGAACATATTGCATGGACATGCCCCAAGTTAGCGCCTGTGGGACACGATTTCTGATAGGAAGTCCAGATGGAGACGCTTTAGGCCTCCATAGTGGTTTTTTAATCCCCTCCTGGGGCGAAGCCTATGACCCAGGCCGTACTCCTCTGGTGCGCCTTCTCAGAGGACGGAAAGTGTATATGTTAAGCCAATGCAGTGTCGTTAATTAACATGAACCACACAAAGCTGCTATCCTAGAGTTTTTTTGAGAAGGGTGACCTCCAAACCATGTGCTAGACAGCTTCTCACAGAGGCGTTTGGGTGAAAATTGTTGCAAAATCTTTAGCAATGCGTAAATGCTAACACACATTCATGCACCCTGCTCCTCTCACATGCACACACAGACACAGACACACGCACACACCTCACCTTTCCTGTGTGAAAACTGTGCTATAAATGTTCGACGGTGCTGTGGAAGACTCTTTCTGCAGTTGGCATGGTTTCAATTGAGATCTGTCTGTGTGTGTGTGTGGCCTGCGTGTGTGCGCGCGTACGAAAGGAACGGAACAGAACAGCACCGTACAAGCACTCATTCTTTAGATTGTACTGCACGTACAGCTGTGACTTGTGTCTATCGTCATCTGTTAACACAGGGCGCCTTTAGAAAGAGGCTTTGCGCTCCGGAACATTGCGAATACAATCAGGCACATTCAGGAACAGAGAGGCAATCTTTGGCTGATGGTAAAAACACTTCAGCTTAGAGAGTTTTAAATGTCAAAACTCACCCTGTTTAAGCAGACCGGGCTTTTTATTTTCTTTATTCGCGTATTCTATATGTCTTAGAGAGATTGTATAAAGGAAGCAAGACTGATGGTTTGTACTGTAGGAGGGCAAGTGCTGGCCTTTATCTTCATTTAGGTGAATGAAGCGATGAAAGAAGTCCATTGAGGGATGGATTGATTATTAGTCCTTACTGGAGGTTTTTTCCAGATACTATGAGCTGCTATCTAGGGTCAGACAGTTCCCTTGTTTAGTAGATGATACACTGGATTAAAAGGGATCTACAATTTAAACAGTGCTAATACGAATTTATTTACAAATATATGAAGAGTTCAGATGCAAAACCCTCTAAATGCCGTCTGAATTTTTCCTCTAAAATGAGCACTCTAGTGTTTATGTTCAGTAATATCACTTTTATGGCAAAGAGTAAGTCCTTTTCCTTGTTTTTAAAGTGAAATATCTTAACATAAACAAAGGAGGCTGAGATAAATTTTCGAGGGAAATTTCAGACGGCATTTAGAGGTTTTTGCATCTGAACTCTTCATATATATCTATTAGCGCTGGGCAAGGTTTCAATTAATCAAATTGCTATGCGCAAAAAACAATAATGATATTAAAAGTACAGAGTAAGTGTATAAACAACAACAACAACAACAAATATTTTCCCCTAACCCTTTAGCACATAGGTCTCAAACTCGATTCCTAGAAGGCCGCAGCTCTGCACAGTTCTGCTCCAACCCTAATCAAACAGCTGATCCCACTAATCAAGGTGTTCAAGACTACTAGAGAATATTAAGCAGATGTGAGTTGGTGGCTGAGGTGGCTGAAGCTAAACTATGCACAGCTGCGGCCTACATTTGCGCGAATTTTTTATTTTTTTATTTCTTTAAATGTTTAATAAGTCAGGTTCAGAAAGTATAATCTTTACTAATTTACTCAGTGTGATGGATTTTTTATTTTTTAAAGATAACTTATAACATTAAAGATGTACCTATATATGAGCTATGAGGTTCTAAATCAGTGGCATTTTTTGTTTCTGATGAAGCTGTCAGTCTGCATTATAATAACTTTAATTCAGAAGAATAGTTTCTTTTTTGATTGTAATAAATACAAAATTTCTTTCTACAAATATTTTATCTGTACTGTCAAATCACTCAAACTACTCAATTTTTTTTCAGTTAACTATATTTATTTCCGTTTATATCATCATGTCAATAGGGATGCTCCGATCGGGATTTTCGCAGTTGATACCAAGTACCGGTACCTTGTCATGGTGATCGGCCGATACCGATATCGAATCTCGTGCTTCAAGCTTTATAAAACATAAAGCACATTTTCCCTCTAAGTATGATATTTAAGTGGAGATCTCGCCTTACCTAAGAGAATAAATGAAGGATGCTGCATATAATCCCTTAACCATGTCTCCTTTAACCATTTAGGTGTGAACATGTCATGGTCAGAAGCAGCTTTACATAACATAATAGATAGCACACATTTAAAAAAATGAAGAATATTAACTAGCAATGTAATTTAGAAAAACATTGCAAATGATGGAAGAAGAATTTAACATGTCTCAATCAAAAAAAAGTTTGGAGTGCACATTTGATGCATGTTACGATGCACACCTAAATCCACGATTAAAGGGAATAGTTCTATAAACTACTGTTTATTGCAATAAGTACATATCACAAGAAGTTATATTATCAAATATTCATGTTAAAATATATTAAAAAAAGAAATTATTTATCTAATATTTCCACTTTTCCAGTCAGCTTTAAGTGAACTTGCAATATTGCCTTTTTACTTACATGTAATACATGCAGTAGTTGCTGTTTGTATAACCCAGGTGCGCACGTGCATCTTCCTGCGCCTTTAAACGCATAAACAAACATTCGCGATCATATTATGATATCTGCCAGATCAGCGAGTACCGATCGAGTCATTAAATGTGATTATCGGCCGATACCGATCTCTGGCCGATCGATCGGAGGCGGAGCATCCCTACCTGTCAAAGTAGCTCTTTAGCTAAATATTTCTGAAAACAATTGTGCTTAAAAAAACCTTTGATTTCAATTTTTAACCCCTTTAAAATGAAATTAAATAAATTTGAGTGATTAAATCTTAATTAAAGAGTTCAGAAAATATGTAATAAAAATAATAATTTGCAAAATAAATATACTTTCAACTCTTTCTTTTAAACTCAAATGTAATTTTATTTGTATGTAATATGCAGTTTCATGCGAGTGCAAGAAACGTTCTGTAACGATAATGTTAGCTGGCTCTATTTCTCCCTTGAGTACTTGAGGTTTGTAACCATAACAATAACACAAGAGCACAAGTAAAGTATGTACTGCAGGAATTGAAGGAACTGAAAGTGCTCGACTTGAATATATGGGTTTGTATAGTAATGTCAGATGTGACTTTGTAAATGTCAGGCCCACCCATCTTTGTGTCTAAACTTGGGCCTTTTAGGATAGACGCTTCGAATTTAGTTTCGTTTCTCTAGTGTCCTCATATATCAGATGTGCAGACAGAACAGACATGCTTTAATTCACCACTTGGCCTTTGAAGTCAAATGTTTAGTCTGCCAACAGATTGTGTGTGTGTCGAGGTATGTGGGGACGAGATAGCAATCTCCAACCACATGCACGCTCAATGTAATGCCTTGTCTGTCCCGCTGGAAAGCGCGTGCCCTGCGTGCGACCTCTGTACTGAGATAAACACACACACACACACACACTTCTGAAGAGCAGTCAATGACCCCGTCGTCTAGACGCTGTTAGTGCTACCGTAAGAGCCATTGATTGGGTGGAAGCTGACACTTCCAGCACTGCTGAGAGAGAGTGTTACTGACAGAGTGTATGGGGCGCACCCCCCCCCCCCCCCCACCTGGCATTAATGTCAGGGCCTTTTTGCTGTCTACACCTCCATAAACACACATGCACTCACATAACTACCCGCCAGGATGTTTTCCTCCAATCTTCTATAGAGTGCTGTGCTGTTTACTAGGGCTGTGACATTTAAGAAAAATATCTAATTGTGATTTATTTATAAAAAAATTTTAATTGATAAATTAATTAATTTATTTGTATTTTATTTATTTATTTACTTTTTAGACAGATATTAGTAATTGCAATTTGATTTCAATTTGATTCAAGCTTCAAGCTGATTGTAATTCAATTCAAGCTTCAGCTAAATAATCTGTAGGCCATGGCTTAAACCGTTTTTGTGTCTGTGACTTTACAACCAAAATATTCCCTTTTAGGATAGACGCTTCGAATTTAGTTTCGCTTCTCTAGTATATATATATATATATATATATATATATATATATATATATATATATATATATATATATTTTTTTTTTTTTATTATATTTATTAATTTTTTTGGACCGATATTGCGATTGCAATTTGATTTACAATTTAAATTCAAGCTTAAAAATTCCAGCACTTAGAAATGACCTGTTTTTGTTCGATGTCTGTGACTTTGAAACCAAAATATTTCCATATTACAATAGCTGTTTTTCTTTGATATTGATTTGTCTATTAATGCTTCTGAAGCAGCAGACGCCATAATCCTGCTTGTCACCGCTTTCATGTTTTCTTTTTTTTGTGTGGGCGTAGTTCAGTTGCGCAATTCTGATTGGGCAGAACTGAAGTGTTCTCACTCAACTGACTAGTTATAAAGCCCTGGTCAGATCACGTGATTTCGGCATGATTTCCCTGAAGTGGGGAGTAGTAAACGACAAGTGGACGTCGTGACACAAGATTCAATCGTTTCTTCTCGTGTAATGTGGCATACAGTTGAAGTCAGAATTATTAACCCCAGAGCAATAAAATGTTCACAGTATGTCTGATAATATTTTTTTTCTTCTGGAGAAAGTCGGCTAGAATAAAGCAGTTTTTTTTTAACTCAATTTTAAGGTCAAAATTATAAGCCCCTTTAAGCTATAGTTTTTTTTCCGATAGTCTACAGAACAAACCATCGTTATACAATAACTTGCCTAATTACCCTAACCTGCCTAGTTAACCTAATTAACATAGTTAAGCCTTTAAATGTCACTTTAAGCTGTATAGAAGTATCTTGAAAAACATCTAGTCAAATATTATTTACTGTCATCATGGCAAAGATAAAATAAATCAGTTATTAGACATGAATTATTAAAACTATTATGCTTAGAAATGTGTTGAAAATAATCTCTCCATTAAACAGAAATTGGGGAAAAAAATTACATGGGGGGCTAATAATTCAGAGGGGCTAATAATTCTGACTTAAACTGTATATACATATATATATTTTATATTGCAGCCTCTTGCGATTAACTAATCGCAATGTTTTAAATTACGATTTCGATTAATCGCACAGCCCTACTGTTTACTACACCTTCATGATCACAGTCGAACCCAAATTATTTAGACACCTTGTGCTTTTCTCACATTGTCGAGTGTTTATATGCTATAGTTGGGTATATGGTAATAAAACATGACAACAAATTCATCATGGTAACGTGAGGTAACTTTGATAGAAATGTGTTCAATAGGGTATATGCAGAGCTAGTGTTTCTTCCCATAAACCTCCGGTCGATGATTAATGTGATTATTTTTTTTTATTTATTTTTTTTTTCAGTTTTAAAATTTGCTCCTTTTACAACCATCGATGTTGTAATGTAATTAAAATACAATCAGTTAAATAGATTTAGGCATTCATTTAGTTGATCAAGCATAAAACGAGATAAAAAGCTATTTACATGCACGCACTGTCAGGATCAGCAGGCGAGCACAGAAACACCAAAAATGGTGTAAAATAATAGTTCATATTTTAAAAACATGGCGCAGGAAAACTAAATTTAATGCAGTGCTTCTTGTACAATCTGAGATTTTTGGAAGGAAAACAGACCTTAAAAGCGGCGATTTTGTAATGGCAAATAGTTCACCGGAAGTGCTTAACCTAGGTTTCTGCAAAATAAAAGTCCTTCTGCATACTTCTGGATATACACCATAATTCAACATATCGTGATTGTAAACAATATTGCTATATTGCAATATTGATATCATGGGCACTTCAAAATATTCTGAATAATTATATATTTTTGAAATATTCAGATTTCTGTGCTGGCAATGAGGTGCTTGAAGAATTAATAGGTGATTTATTTTCAGACATTCACATTTTCACATTAATTTGACCTGACATGGAAAATTGTGTGACTATTTATAGGCCTTTTGTTCATTAATTCTTTACAGTAAGGCTCAATTTATTTAATATAATTTACTTTATCTAAAGTCAATGTATTGACAACTACAAACACATTTATTAATCTTAGGTGATGTCAATTTCTTAATGCCTAATAATAACACATTCGTTTTATTGAATAGAATTAATCACTTTTTTTAATAACATAATTGTAATATAACTATTGCTAACTGTTGATTTTAATGCAATAACTAATGTTTACTTATGAGACCTTATTGTAAATTGTTACTTTTGTACTTTATATTTCTTTTTTAGTTTCATTTGTTTAAACCATTTATTTACTCTAAACATGTTTATACAATAAAGCAATACGCTAAGTATTTTTTGGCTATTATACTTGTATAACCCATTTTTTTTTGCAGCAATATCCCAATTATAATTTATATTGTGATGAAAGCTTAAGCAATTAATCTTTTAAGTAATTTAGAAAAGTACAGTCATGGGAGACAACCAACCTAAAATAATTCAGTATGGCTATATTTGCATATCCGTCAATACTTTGCTGTTTCACTCTTAGCCTCAGTGACCTCAGTGATCAGCTTCATTACTGTAGTTTTACCTAATTGTATCTGTATAAATACTTGTATGTGTGTGTATACTTATTTACATACTCTGGTTGGACACTGAAACACTGGCCAATGTAGTGTTGGAGCTTTCGAGGCTAAATTTGACCAGCTTGGTAGCCAGTCTTAATTGATTGCACATTCCACCAGTAATGCTGCAGTCACACCCGAGTTTGAGCATGCAGAATTCTGCGTAGGAAAAAGGGGCGAGATTAAGCAAGATGGATAGATATTAAAAAAGCTAGCGATTGGTCCATATTTAAAATTTCTGTGCAGAGAGGTCACGTTTTAAACTTTGATTGGTTTCCCGTAGTCACATGATGCGATTTCGCAGATCAGAGTTTACCAAGATGAACTTTGTAATGCATCAAACTGCGAAACTTGTCTGCCACGTTCGCATGCATATGAATGGAAGTCTATGCAACGTGACCGCAGCTTAAGAGCAGAGTGGGAAGGTTTAATAAGCAGAGTAATAGCACAGTTTTGCTAAAAATATTGCATTGCACGCAGCATTATGAGTAACATATAAGCATGTATTATTCTCTGATGAGTCCACCTTCACTGTCTTTCCTACATCCGCGAGAGTTACGGTGTGGAGAAGCCCCAAAGTAGCATACCACCCAGACTGTTGCATGCCCAGAATGAAGCATGAGAGTAGATTAGTCTTGTCAAGAGACTGGAATTCGGTACCTACTACCTATCAGTACTGAAATTAAAAAAAAACATCTATTTCCCGCTAACATTTGAGCACTGTGATGAGCTGATGACCTTTACAGCCAGTCACAGTCATTTCTGTTGAACACAATGGTAAATCAGCAGTGTTTAAGAACGTGCTCAAATGTTAGTGGGAAATGGATGTTTTTAAAATTTCAGTACCAATAGGTACTGAATTCCTGTATCGTGATAACACTAGGGTGGATTAGTGATGGTTTGGGTTATGGTGTGTCACTGCCAATGACTACCAAACCATTCGTGAGGACCATGTACTCCCAATTGTTTAAACATTGTATCCTAAAGGTGGTGTCATGTATCAGGATGATAATGCATGTTAGGGGTGTAACGGATCACAGTTGATCTGTTATTTGTACGGATCACCCACGGTTCGTAATAGATTTTTTACTTGTAGATTAATGCTAAATTTGTAACGATCACAGCGAAATAACCTCTCTCATCATTTAAATGACTTGTATGAAAACATTTAGGCTTTCCTGTGAAATATAATGATTACGGAAGAAGTTGTGGTAGGTTATTCGGTATGTGGTGGGTTTCGTTAAAGGGGTTTACTGTCACTGCTTGTTTAGCTGCATGATTAATCATTAAAAGATTTATTTTTATTCAGCTGATTATTTCTTCATTTTATTTTAATAAAATTACAGGTTCTGAGATCTGTTTGTTAAAACCAAAAGTGTCTTGCAGTACTGTTTTTTTTAATAAATGGAAAGCAAATTACATTTGTCTCCTCCCATTTTTGGCTGATCCGAAAAATGGTCGATCTGTGACTAAAAAAACATGTGACCTGAACCATGAGATTTATGATCCGTTGCACCACTAATGCAGGTGTATCAGAATGATACCGCACCAATACTCACAGCAACACTGGTGACAGAGTGTTTTCTATAAACACAAAACTGAAGTTGAACATCTCCCATGGCCTGCACAGTCACCAGATCCTAAATATTATTGAGGCACTTTGGGGTGTTTTGGGGGAGCGAGTCAGAAATTATTTTCCTCCACCAGCATCATGTAGTGACCTGGCCACTATTCTGCTAGAAGAATGGCCACAGTGCAGGACCTGTATCTGCAATACACCATATTTCTTTCATTCATTTTCCTTTAGCTTAGTCCCTTATCTATTAGGTTTTGCCACAGCAGAATGAACCACCAAGTATTCCGGCATATACGTAGTGGGTGTCCTTCCAGCTGCAACCCAGTACTGGGAAACACCCATACACTCTCACATTCACACTCATACACTAAGGCTAATTTTTTTTACCCAATTCATGCATAAAACATGTCTTTGGACTGTGTGGGAAACCGGAGAACCCGGAGTAAATCCATGCCAACATGAGGAGAACATGCTAACTGGCCCAGCCGGGACTTGAACCTTCCTACTGTGAGCCACCATGCCACCCAAATTTTTCTACAAATATACTTGTACAACAGCAACAAAAATACAATTACTCTGCCTCTCTGAATTGATTTATACAGAACTGTTGATTATATACAGTATTTAAGGCAAATACATCATATGTAACTAATTAAATTAAAATAAGACGTAATACTTTATATTTTCAGTAAATAAGCCATTATAACTAATTTCGGCCAATGTTATGCATGTATTGCGTGCAAAATTAGTCGAAAATGAGTTGTTTTTATTTGTTCCTTGATCAGACTACGATTATATATTTAATTCATGTATGTAATTTTTTAAATAGACATTAAGCTGTATTTGGAGTGCACTGTGAAGCTAGCTCTAGTATTTCCATTGACAACATCCTCTGGCTTTAATCAGGGTTTATCATGTCCCTTTGTATCTCTCCAAGCGCTTGGCATCATCACACCTCTTTTTTTCTCTCTCTCCCACTTTTTTTTTTTTTTTTTTTAAATATGGCCTCCTTTATTCATTATAGTCTGGCACCCTCAGTACCAAACGAGACGTTAATGTGCTTGTGCCCTTTTCATGCACTCTCTCCGACTCTCTCTTGTCTTCATTCGGCCCCCAAAGATGGAGCTCAGCTGACACCTGAGGGGCCAGAGGAAGGTCACAGACACCTCATGTCTTCATGCACCAGACAAACATTCACATTCTGTCTTTTTTCCGTCTAGACTATTCTTTTAGCGTGGATCTGTCCTGCTATTGTTTTGTATTTGTCTCAGAGATGGACTTGACCCAAACATATATATTTTTTGATCCACAACTCACCCCTGTGTTGTTCCAAACCAGAAGCTTCTGAACCTTTTATACTAATCATTCCTATTATTATAAATGTTGAACATGATTTTTTCCCCTACTTTGCTGTTTTGTGGAAATCTAGACATTTTGCTACTTAGGATTCTTGGATGAAAAGAAAGTGCACAATGACAGCATTTATTTGTTGTAAAATCTTATTTTTAAAAATAATATTAAATTACTTTTATACATTTTTTTTTTTTTTTACAAATAAATGTTGTCACTATGTGCTTTATTTTCATTAAAGAATTCTAATGAGTAAAATGTATACAGGTTTCCACAAATTACAGGTTTTCTAAAAATCCTAGACGATGTCTGTGATGAATAAAAATTAATTTTAGTGATACTTTTGTATGGTCCTCTATCACAGTTTACTCAAAAGTACAAAGCAGCCAAACATTTTTCAACACTGATAATAATAACAATGAGTATTAATTTTATTCATGTTTATTGATCAGTAATTCAGCTTTAAATCACAGAAATAATAATAAATAACTCTTATTTTAAATTGTAATATTATTTAACATTTTTACAGCTTTTTATTGTATTTTTGATCAAATTGATGAGTAGAATAGGCCTATTAAAACATATATATTTTTAAATAAAAATAAAAAAATAAAATAAAAAATAAGAAATTAAAAGATGTAAATATACATTTTTATAATAAAATTAAACAAAATAAAGTAAGATAAAATAAAAGAAGATAAGATAATAAATAGAATAAAACAAGTCAAGATGAAATGAAATAAAATAAGATAATATAATAAAATAAAAAAGATAAGTTAAGATAAAATAAGATAAAAAAATAAAATAAGATGATTAAATAAATAATGATAAATTAATATAAATAAACAAAATAAAACAAGATAAGATAAAATTAATTAATTAATAAAATAAGATAAGATAAAAATAAGATAAGATTAAATAAAAAAAAAAAAAAATAATAAAATAAAATAATAAGAATAAGATAAAGATAAGATTATGAAATAAAATAAGATTAAATAATTAAATAAAATAATAAAAAATAAGATAAAGTAGGAAAAGATAAAATAATAAAATAAAATAAGATAAAATAGGATAAAATAACATAAAATAATAAGATGAAATAAAATAAGATAAGATAGGAAAATAAAATAAAATAAGATAAAAAATAGAAAAAATAAAATAATATATGATAAAATAATAAAATAAGATAAAATAATAAAATAACATAATAAGATAAAGATAAGAGAAAAAATAAAATTAAAGATTAAATAAATAAATAAAATGATTAAATAAAATAAGATTGGATAAAATAAAATAAGATAATATAAGATAAAAAAGAAAAAAAGAAAAGATTAAATACATAATAAAGTAAAATAATAAGAATAAGATAAAGATAAGATGAAAAAAAGATAAGATTAAATAAATAAAATAATAAAATAATATAAATAAAATAAGATAAGATTAAATAAATAAATAATAAAATAACATAATAAGATAAAGATAAGATTAAAAAAGATAAGATTAAATAAATAATTAAATAAAATAAGATAAAAAAATAAGATGATAATAAAACAAAATAAGATAAAAAATATTAAATAAAATAAGATTAAATAAATAAATAATAAAAGAAAATCAAATCCCAAACCTTGACTGGTATTATATTTATGCTGTCAGTCTCTGAAAAGAACATAAAAGTCCAATAAGCATTTTCATGAACTCAGTAGAAAGTAAATCATAGATGGGTTGAAACAAGAGTTTTTACATTAGCTGCCAGGAACTGTTCCTTTAAGGCAGAAACTGATAAACAACCTTGTCAGCAAAAATTAGAAGGTCAATTAGAAAGGACGTAATGAAGCCCAGGTCTGTTCTTCTCCAGCCAATAATGCCAACCAATGAGCTGTAAACTTTCTACTGCAGAAATAAAAGATCATGTTGTCTGCCTAGACCAGACGCTTAGTTTTTTTTTTTAAGCTGTCCTTTAGACACAAGTACATTCTGATATGATCTTCAATGAGGCATCAAGCTGAAATGGCTGCATTAGCATGTATCAGATAAAGTATCTGATTCAGCTGCTGAAATACTGATCTGACCCTCACCGTCTTGAGCTTAAAGTCCTCTGCAGTCATAAGCAATGATATTTCAACACCCAGGAACATTGGGTCTTTTTTCAGTATAGAGGTAAGGGAGAGATTTAGACTCTATGCCTTTACAAGCTTCGTAGGCTCAGATGACACTAATAAAGGGTTCCCAAAAATACGATATTACCATGTTTTTGGACACGTATTATGGTAATGTCACAGTGCCTTACAGGACGATGCATGTTTTTGACGTATTGATGATACATTTAACTTCGAAATATAGCTCTGGTTATAGCTAAGGTCAAAAGTAATTAAAAGTAATCAGATTACATTACCTAAAATAAGCAATGTCGATTGTTACTACAATTTTTATCATGTAATTTCTTAATCAGTAGCAGACAACCATTTGTAGACTATTCTACACAGCATATTATATACAGTCAGTATTTGTGAGGGGTATAAATAATTTATCTATTCATTTATCATATGTGTATATATATGTATATATATATATATATATATATATATATATATATATATATATATATATATATATATATATATATATATATATATACATATGTGTATATATATATATTTATATATATATATATATATATATATATATATATATATATATATATATATATATATATATATATATATATATATATATATATATATATATATATATATATATATATATATATATATATATATATATATATATATAGTTGAAGAATTATTAGCCCCCCTTTGATTTTTTTCTTTCTTCTTTTTTAAATATTTCCCAAATGATGTTTAACAGAGCAAGGAAATTTTCACAGCATGTCTGATAATATTTTTTCTAAAAATTTTCTAAAGTCTTTTTTGTTTTATTTCAGCTAGAATAAAAGCAGTTTTAATTTTTTTAAAAACCATTTCAAGGTCAAAATTATTAGCCCTTTTAAGCTATTTTTTTTAGATAGTCTACAGAACAAACCATTGTTATACAATAACTTGCCTAATTACCCTAACCTGCCTAGTTAACCTAATTAACCTAGTTAAGCCTTTAAATGTCACTTTAAACTGTAAAGAAGTGTCTTGAAAAATATCTAGTAAAATATTATTTACTGTCATTATGGCAAAGATAAAATAAATCAGTTATTAAAAATTAGTTATTAAAACTATTATGTTTAGAAATGTGTTTAAAAATCTTCTCTCTGTTAAACAGAAGTTAGGGGAAAAAATAATAATAATTCTGACTTCAACTGTGTGTGTGTATATATATATATATATATATGAAGAGTTCAGATGCAAAACCCTCTAAATCCATCTGACCTCTTTTCTTTTAAATGAGCATTTTCTATCAGGCTTCAGATGTTTCATTGTATATGTAATGATAAGGTTGTTAGTAAATGAAATAACTTTTTTCAAAAATGTCACAAGTCTTTGTTTTTTAACAAAGGAGATTTTCTTTTGCGTCAAAACCAGCTAAATCCATTTGTGCTTTTTTGCAAAAACCTCTAAATCCACCTATTGGATCAAGACAGTGTATTTAGTTGAAAATCACTAAAGATGTAATTAGAGATTATTTTACTTAACATAAATCTCTATACACAAACCACCTGAAATTTAAAATATATTAATCTGTCAAGTAAGTGGCAGTTCATTCTGCTGTGATAAACCAGGCACAAAGCAGAAGGAACATGAATGAATGAAATCTGTCAAGTAAGTGCATTAATCAATAACATTAAAACTGACATTAATTAAATCTTAACAATCTGTTGTCCTTTCTGATATTTGGGATTTAGATTTAATGCAAGTAGAGCAATGTAAACATTGCAGACATTGTAAGCTAAGCTTGGTAGATTCAAATAATGTAGTGTAAAACATTATGAAACATCAATATCTGTGCTTTGTCCATTGAAATAAAAAGCTTATCAGACGTAAAGGTATTATGAAGGAAAACAAATAATGTATAGTTTTATACATTATATTTATCTTTAAAAAAATAGCTTAAATTAGCAAATAAAACACAAGGTATTATACTGGGCAAAAAGGGAATGCTTCTCAGACAATTTTAGAAGCTGTCATTCATTTATTCTCACCATACTTAAGGTCTTGGTCTCTTGTTTATCCTCATAGCATCCATGTGGGATAAAAGAACAGCATTTTAACTTTGTCTTTCGTGAAACGCAGTTGCCATTTAATGTAAAGTAAATCAGACTCATTCAAAGTAGCGTACATTGTGTTTTCTTTTTCTTAAAATGTACAGAGTTTTGAGATAAGGGACATTTTCATTTGCCATTCACTGACAGTCGGACAGGCTGATCCATTTCATCAAACTCCGTATTTTAAAATCGAAAGCGGAATATGTCTCCTTAGCGCACTGCTACATTGAAAACATGATTCGATTTGCACCTTCTGATTGGTTCGGGGGATATAGCGGCTTTTGCTGTCAAAGGCAAGTGGCGTTCAGCGGCTTTTGCCAACAAACTGTTATTTCTGAATGCGCTGATTTTTATGATTAGAAGCAAATCTATTTTTTTGAACGTACTACGTGTCTAAAGCATTTACTCAATGTCATTATCTCATTTTGGCGGAAGTGGTGTTTAGCGGCTATTTTCTGTTAGCATCTGAACTCTTCATATATATATATGTATATGTATATATATGTATATATGTGTATATATGTATATATATATATATATATATATATATATATATATATATATATATATATATATATATATATATATATATATATATATAAATGAAGTTGACAAACATTTAGTAAAAAAATGTATTGAATTGCAAGAAAAGAAAAGAGTCACCCATGATGAAAATCAACTTTTGTAAGCTGGTTGGACAGAACTGTCTGTAGATATAGTATGTCCACTGTCTTATTGGAGTGATAGACACACAACTTTTGAAAAATTCCTGTTGTTAAAATAGGACCCAAATCCTAGTGATTTTTGAGGCCCACCACAACGTGACGTAGGAGTGCAGTTTCCCCGCCCACTGAATTGGTTGACAGTCACCATGTTTCTATAATAACATGTATGCACATGTCTAAAGAACATTTTTTTTTTGCAATAAACTAGGATTAAAATATCTGTTCCAACTCTCTGTGATTTTTAAAAGTTTAAAACGTTTTTTTTTTTTAAACAGAGAGTTTTTGTAATACAGTAAAATCGCCATGTAATTCTTAACTGCTGTAATCACCATGGCTGCATGGTGTCAGTAAACGCTATTTTTGGTGTAACGGTATTTTTGACTAATGAGCTGTATTTCAGCTTCATTCGTTTCTGTCACCATCACTGACTGCTTTTTATCTGACTTAACACATGACGAGAAGCAAACATGCTTGTAGGAACAGTGGGTGGGCAGAAGCAGCTCATTTGGATTTAAAGCAACAGGCTACAAAAACAGCTACAATGTATTCAGACACCAAAATGATGATATTCTGGAGGCTATAATAAATAATCTGATGGGTATTTTGAGCTGAAACTTTACAGACACATTCTACATCTTGTTAAAGGGGTAAAATAGGTAAAACATATTTATCCAGTTTGAAGTCTGATGTTTGAGAAAATACAACGAGTCACTTTATCAATTTTTTCACTGCTTTGGTGTGACAGCAGAAATTAAGGAAAACAAGTCTTAATATACAATTATGAGAGCAATTTATTGCCATTGTGGAATTCTTATCGTCAAATGGTACTAATTTTTGTCAGTGGTGTAAAGTAGCACCACTACAGCGCAAAGGAAGGACTAAACGAAGGAAGGACCGAATTAATGAAGGAAGGAAGGACCAAATGAATGAAAGATTCAAGGAAGGACTGAACCAATTAAGAAACGAAGGAAGGAATGAACGAATAAATGAATGAACAAAGAACTAAATGAGAAAGGAACAAATGAATGAAATAACAAATGAACAAACAAACAAATAAATAAATGAATGAAGGACAGATCAAACAAACAAACAATGGAAGAAAGGACGAAATATATGAAGATCACTAAATGCACTACAGAATGTTACGTTTACACATCCCTGCACAAACTGCATGTAAATAGTCCTGCATGTAAATAGTTACTTGAGTATGATTTTTCAGTACTCTTTCTACCACTGATTATTGTATATTACATAATGAATAATTATGAATAATTATTGGACATTTTTAATAAATGGTTGTCGCACCAAAGGGCAATAACACTACAATTTTCCAAAAAAAGTTAAATATTTAAAGAATTCTGGGACAAAATCTTAACAGGTATTAACTTAACAGTGGGCTTCAGTCACATGATCTTGATTGGGGTCTCTTAACTAATTAAACTTTTTAGTGAAATTTCTGATTTAAAATTAGCATATAGTGTCACACTAGAGGACATGGTTGTCGGTGAACAAATGTATCAGGTTCCTTTTAACTAGAAAATTACTAGAAACGCATGGATGGAAAAAAATGGCCATTTACTAAAACAGCCACTTGTAAAATTAGGCCTGAGGTATTTTAATTAGTTATTTTTTGATTTAGTTTTTTATATATAATTTATTATTCATGTTTTTGAGATTACTTTGGTATTTTTCCTTTCATGTTTCATATGCTATAAATTGATGCTCATTTTTATTTCACTACATATGATTATTCGATAAACTGTTTGCTTGCCTTGAATCTCTCATTACGTTACTGGGTGCTTCTTCAGTTTAACTTAAATCACAAATTCTTTCTCTTCCCCAACTGGCCAAATGATTTATTCACTGAAGCCAATTTTGTACTTGCATTTGGCATGTGGAGAGTGTTTATTTTGGACACTGCAAATGTGGATAATCTGATATAATACACATGAAATAAAAGCAACACTTATTTGAAGTAATATTTACTCAAAACTGAAAAACAGTGAAAACAGAAAGTGTTTATTAGTCGTTGACAAGGCTGTCATTAGATTTTGGATTTGATTCAAAGAGCACTTCAGCTAAAAGTACATAAATATTCATCAAATTGTGCTATACCTTAATATGTATCAAAATACCATACGGTTAGTTACAAATACCGTAATTGTAGTACCATTTTTTTGTAAAGGAAAAATCCCCCATCATAACTCAACCCACACTGCAACACTTTTTCTCTCTTCTGCTTTTTCATTCCTATTTTTTTCTCTTGTCTGGAACACGGCAGAGATTAAAAATGCTCTGCTGGCTTTTCTTTCCCCCGTGAGCTCTCCGTCTCGCCAGCCGATTGAATACGACGCAGACGGATAATGATGCGGGTGAGAGACGGAAGTTTTTTGCGCAGGGAGGGGGAGTCACATCCTCCCACGTTTTTTATTTCCATATTTTATTGTGTCGTAAATGAAATCAAATGGAAAATGATGCTGTTTACCTCCGACTTGCTCCTCTACCATCAAGTGTTATGATTCCCCCCCAGTGGCCCCCACCCTGAATCTGAGTGTGTGAGACGATGTCTAGCTCTGTCAGCAAAGCACTGAGGGGAAAATGTAATTGTGACGGGGGTGGGGGTGTTTTGGGGACTTTGTGTGTATGTTTTTTTTTTTTTAAGAGAGACAGAAAGATGGCATAAAGGGGGGGGGGGGGGGGGGTGGTGGTGTACTGCCTTGTTTCTCGTTGTCCTGATAAATCAATCTTGAGGCTGGCAGACAAGGCGGGCACCACAGAGACACTCTCAGACTGGCACCATTCAGCCCTGAACCCCTGTGCGCACACACACACACACACACACACACACACACACACACACACATCCAATAATGAGACCACGGCACAATGCAATGATGCACAAATTCCAAATGCAAACTGCAAATGTAGACCGTGAACACACAGACGCGGCAGTTCTAGGTCTGTTGGTTTTTTCCATGCTTCATCATGCTTCACTATACGTCTCATGGACGTGGAACAATCTGATTGATTGTGTTGAATAAACAAAATTAATTAAAAGGGCCAGACAATCTCAAGCTACATTGTGGTTGGAAATGTTAATGCATGGGCTCAGAAGTAGTTTTTTTTACCAGGTAAAGTTTCCAAAGAAAAGTACAGTACAATACATGCAATACAGCTAGCACAACACTGTAGAATTGGAAAATACCGTGCATCCGTAAAGCATTCATAGTGCTTCACTTTTTCCAAATTTTTTTATGTTACAGCCTTATTTCAAAATGGATTAATTTATTTCCTCAAAATTCTACACACAATACCCCATAATGACAATGTGAAAAAATACTTTTTTGAAATTGTTGCAAATTTATTAAATATAAAAAACCTGAAAAATCACATGTACATAAGTATTCACAGCCTTTGCCGTGAAGCTCTAAATTGAGCTCAGGTAGATTCTGTTTCCATTGATCATTCTTGAGATATTTGAGCAGCTTAATTGGAGTTCACCTGTGGTAAATTCAGTTGATTGGACATGATTTGAAAAGGCATACACCTGTCTATATAAGGTCCCAGGGTTGACAGTGCATGTCAAAGCACAAACCAAGCATGAAGACAAAGGAATTATCTGTAGACCTCCGAGACAGGATTGTCCCGAGGCACCAGGCTTGGGAAGGTTACAGAAATATTTCTGCTGCTCTGAAAGTTCCAATGAGCACAGTGGCCTCCATCATCCGTAGGCGGAAGATGTTTGGAACTACCAGGAATGTTACTAGAGCTGGCCACTCTGTCTGAGCTCCAGCGTTCTTCTGTGGAAAGAGGAGAACCTAACAGAAGGACAACCATCTGTGCAGCAATACACCAATCAGGCCGGTAGGGCAGAGTGGCCAGATGGAAATAGCCAAAAGGCATTTGAAGGACGCTCAGACCATAAGAAACTAAATTCTCTGGTCTGATGAGACTAAAATTTAACTCTTTGAAGTGAATGCCAGGCATTACGTTTGGAGAAAACCAGGCACCTCTCATCACCAGGCTAATACCATCCCTAGAGTGAAGCATGGTGGTGGCAGAATCATGCTGTGGGGGTGTTTTTCAGCAGCAGGAACTGGAAGACTAATCAGGATAGAGGGAAAGATGAATGCAGCAATGTACAGAGACATTCTGAATGAAAACCTGCTTCAGAGTGCTCTTGACCTCAGACTGGGGCGATGGTTTATCTTCCAGCAGGACAATAACCCAAAGCACACCGCCAAAATATCAATGGAGTGGCTTCACAACAACTCGGTGAATGTCCTTGAGTGGCCCAGCCAGAGTCCAAACCTAAATCCTATCAAACATCTCTGGACAGATCTGAAAATGGCTGGACACCGTCACTTCCTCTTCAACCTGATAGAGCTTGAGAGGTACTGCAAAGAGGAATGGGCAAAAATTCTCAAAAACAGGTGTGCCAAGCTTGTGGCATCATATTCAAAAAGACTTGAGGCTGTAATTGAAGACAAGGGTACATCAACAAAGTATTTGAGCAAAGGCTGTGAATACTTATGCACATGTGATTTTTCAGGTTTTTTATTTTTAATAAATTTGCAATAATTTGAAAAAACTCTTTTTTCACATTGTCATTATGAGGTATTGCATGTAGAATGTTGAGGAAATAAATGAATTTAATTTATTTTGGAATAAGGCTGTAACATAAAAAATGTGGAAAATGTGAAGCGCTATGAATAGTTTCCGGATGCACTGTATAACTGATTAGGACAGACACTTCAATTTGAATTTACTGCTCTTTGTCACATCATGCCTGAATAGGGTGGTTCTTTGCCAGAATTACCTACGAAGTGGGCCCGACTTTATGACAATAGTCAAAAGTCTGGAAGAGATGTCTGCTACACCCAATGCCACCCCCCTGAGCACTCAGCCTGCTTAAAGTGTCTGTGTCTGTGTCTGCCAGGGGAGGTTTAATTGAGCTGTGACTCATCTAATGGAGAAGGCAAAAGGCTTGTGTCACACAGGGTGCATGGCGGGATTGTAATGAATAAATGGTCACTGAAGACAACAGGTGTGCATGAGTGTCTTTCCAGTTCAGGGTGGACAAGTGGCAAAAAAAAGATGAATGTTAAAATTGATAGTCCGAGAGTAGGTGGATGTTCTATAAATAGGTTCTGCTGGCTATCTGCAGGTTTGTGTATGTCTATCAGTGTGTGTTCGAGCACTGTTTAGGTGGCAGAATATGCCTGAGAGGATGAAATCTGAGCTTGGCACATCCGGACTGATTCACAGCTCCTTATAATAAAGAACAACAAAATCAAGGGGAAGTGAGAAGGAAATCCTTCATGGGAGAGGAGATAGGGAGATGATGATGGGTTTTGGGACCTTACGTAAGATAAAAGATTCATCAAATATTCTTGCTGGGTTATTACGTGGGCACTCCTACGCCAAAAGCAGGAACAATGCCAAATAATGTCTGAACAGCAAGAGTGCTTATACTAGTCTATGCTCTTTTTGATGCGGATACCACTCGCTTAAAGACTCTTGAATCTGATGCAGATTAGGGTGGTTTGATGCACCCTAGTTTTCTTAAAGCCCCCAGAGGGATTGAAAGCAAAGTAATAAGCATTTATTATACAAGCAAGATATTCATTAGCTGCATGTTCACTTGGTGCCAAATAGACTGGGGTCATCCTAGGCAAGAATTGTTGGTGCCCCCATATAAATGAGACAGAGTGTCAATGCTTGATTTGGTGCAGAAGACAATTTGGGTTATATGAGATGTATAAAACCTGAGTAGTTTGTATTCTGAAATCTGCTTTTTAAAAAGTTAACTCAACTGGAAGTCATTGTATAATTCTGGAGTACGCATGGTTACATAAGACAGCTGGTTACATAAAGTGTTGGGACTGTGAGCAAGGAGGTTATCCTAAGGGTGGCTGGAGATAAATCTAAGATTAAGATTAGGGTCAGGAATTAGGGTTAGTGATTCTTTGTCAGCTTGGGTCATATAGGGGGACATAGTGAAACTGAATCATCATTTATAGGCAAATAAGTGAATTCTGTGAAGTACCTTTCTGAGTAATGACAGTGAAGTGACTTGGCAGAAGAACTCTGGCCTTGAAGTAATGGATGGGAGGATCTTATTTGTTCTGAAGGGGTTGGAATCATGGTTTACCATGATAAAACACATAAGCTAACTCCTCACCCTCCCTTAGATAATGTTGTGTGTAGTAAGGTAGGTTGCTCGTGAAGTGCTCATAAGCTATGTTTCCATCCAAAAATCCAAATTAAATATATCGGCAAAACTGGAATGTCACATATAAGACATGTGAATAAAGCAGTGTTTCCATCCAAGTAGTCAAAGAGAACATAATCGTCACTTCCTGATTAACTGCCACTAAATATCGAAAGTAATTTACTGCGGATGAGAAGCTGCGTCAATCTTTTCCTTATTTATTAAATGACTTGCGCCTCAGAAGAAGTGTGCAGACAAGTAATGAACGCATGATGATGTATGAGACGTGAGATGCAAAGCACATATCCAAAATGCACATAGAAATAGGTGGATGGAAACGTAGCTAATGTAATAACAAAGCTGTGATGAGAGCAATAATTGGTTTTAGGTGAGGGTGTTGGAAATCTTGTGCAATGTGTAGGACTCTGCGTTATGGCAAAAATGTAATTTCGATAATTATTTTCCATATTGAAATGATAACGACATATATTTTGATATAAGTTAATGCTTCAGGATTTAAAAGAGTACCCAACAATGACTGAAGCCATCAAAATTTGAGGGTCGATTAAATGGCATAACATATTTTCGGCTGATAAATTTTTGGTGGAAGAAAATTCTGTACATTTCTTGTCAACACACTTTTAGATTATCATTAGCTATGTTTCCATTCACCTATTTTTATAAGCATCTTGGATATGCGCATAAAAATGGAAACGCCAAGATGCGCATAAATTTTGAAAGTGCGCATTAAAAACAGGCGCATAACTGACAACTTTTTATTCGATAAGAAAAGATGCGCATAAACTGCGATGGAAACACTTTTACCGCACAAATTTCAGAATGCACATTAAAAAAGTCAAGTGATTTTGTTATGAGAGATCGTGTGATGATCAAAATGTGTGCGAATGGACAAACCAGCAGGCTGAGCACATTGTAAAACATCTGAAATGTTATTTTGGTCATTCTAAAACGCCTTAACCATTTCAGTATTAGTGTAATTATATTATTAATGACCTCCAGAATCAAGAGCGTCTGTGCTCCGCGTCTCACGCCTTCAAACGCCACCGCACGTTCACTGCATATCAGAAAAGTCATTTATTAAATGAAAAAATTATTTACGCAGCTTCTACTACTACAGCAAATTCTGTTTTTACTGTTGATATTTGGCGCCAAATAATCAGGAAGTGATGATTTTGTTCGCTTTGACTTGTTGGATGGAAACGCTGCTTTATTTGCATGTCTTTAATGCAACAATCCGGTTTTGCGCATAAACTTCATTCGCATTTTTGGATGGAAACATAGCTATTGTTATTGACATAAATTTTTTTGCGATTCGATATAATATCGTTTATCGGCCCAGCCCTAGCAATGTGTGATTTTTAGACTGTGGTGCGTATTGTGCAGGTGTTTTGGTGTGGTCCTTAAGTGAATGTCAGATTTTTCTCAGTTAGTATTGGAATCTTTGGTTTAACCTGCATTTTTTATGATGTGATACATCAGGGTTTGGTTCTTGGCCCCATATGTTTTTCAACTTGTACTCAAAACTGTAATGCATTCATTGCTTCTCTTACAGAATGCTGCTTGTCTCATGTCTCATTTCTTCCTATCAGTCTCGATGCCTATAATCTTGTTGTGAATCTCGGAATGCCTTTCTGACATATCACTGGATGTCGACCACTAACTGATGTTGACTCGCTCAATGATGTCGACTCACACGCTGACTGTAATCTCAACAAGCCTGAGCCTTGTTCCCTCAATACATCTCACACGAAGGTCATACAGTCATCTCTCATAGTTCCCTAAAAATAGGAGGAGTCATCTTAGACTTGCTCAAAACCTTACGGTAACTGGCCATTTGCGATGCTTTATGATCTGCAAATCTTGATTTTCTTGACTACTGTTCAATCAAGCTCCTCATTCAGACTATAGTTATTTCATGGATAGCGTAATGCAACTCCTTTCTTCCTGGCCTGCTTGAGATTTCCAAAACCACCCTAGAGTGCATCCAGAAAACCGCCACTTGACCTGTGTTTAACCTCAATAAATTCTCTCATGTCAAGCAACTGCTAAGGTTTGACTCTCAGTAACTGCGAGAATTACAATCCAGTTTGTGACCTTCAATGCTTATGTCTAAGGCCCCATTTACACTAATACATTTTAGTTTTAAAACGCATAACTTTTGCTATAGTTACGCCTTCCATCCACACTATGCCGGAGTTTTTCTACTCGGAGCATTTTGGAAACGCTGAAGAGGCCGTTTAGTGTGGACGGGGGAAAACGGAGACAACTGAAAACGGAGGTGTGGCTGCATTCACTCTACCTGATTGGCGTTTTTTCTCAATTTTAAGTGCACAAAGTTCACTCTTTCACTCTTCGCAAGTTTGATATAGAAAACAACATCGTGTATATCAAAAGGTAACAGTGTAGGCTACTTTATTATGTCATTCACATCACCATGGATACGTTGTTTCACTATCTTAACAATAAAACAAAAACATGATATAAGGAACTGCCTATTTTCATTTTGATATTAACTGCTGAACAGACACTAAAAATGTTGAGGCATCGTGTAGCTACATATTTATATGACTGTCATATTCACTATATGCATATTTATAACAAAACGGAGCCTATAACATAACTGCCTCTTCAATTATATTGAAAAGTATGAAACATACCCTCTATTTTGCTGAATATCAGTTTTAATAATCAATAATGTCTATTATATAAGTATATGTTATGTTGGATGTATTCTATGTTGTTTTATCTGTTGCTGTCTATTTTTATAATTTGCTTTTAGGATTGTACAGCACATTGGTCAACAACTGTTGTTTTATTGCACTTTATTAATAAATAAACTAAACTAAACCCAATGGCAAATCAGCAGTGTTTAAGAACGTGCTCAATAGTGCTCAAATGTTAGTGGGAAATGGAAGTTTTTAAAATTTCAGTATCGATTGGTACACTGTAAAAATAATCCTGGTTGTCTTTAATTTTTAAGTTGATTCAAATTAACCATTGAGTCCATTGAACTTATATTATGTTAAACTGACTTAACGTAACTTATAAAATTATGTTAGAACATGATTAACTTAGTTTAATAAGTTATAATGAATTGAAAACATATGTTGTCATGACTAATTGATCCTATCATTTTTTACAGTTTACCAAATTCCAGTATCGTGCAACACTGTTTGTTACACACTTAAGCCAGGTTTATACTCGACGCGTCTGCTAGTTTGCTTGAGTGTGCACAGCGAATGTGACGTCATCCCTGTGTTTGCGGAGGTTCGATTTGAGTGCGTGCGACATGATTTCGGCTGACGGAGCGAATGATTTTTTTGAGACTCTTGCAAACACTTCATGCGGTGCCGTGTTTGATTTGAGTTGAATATGAAACATTTTGAAGAGATTTTGTATGAAAGAGGTACGACTGTACAGATATCTTTATGATCCGTCCATGCGTGACCATAGGGCAAACCAGATGACCAATAATTCTTGGCTATAAATTCCAACAGCCGTTGGAAAGGAGGAACGTTTTTGTTAAGAAGTTTCAAAAAAACCTGAGGAAAAAGTTTGTTGAAACCAAAAGAGGACATGGGAAAAGTGTATACAGACCCAGGTACACAATTACAGAAATATGCTTTTCCACCAGTCATAGGTTTAACACTGATGTAAATATTACGATTTTGAATTTAAACAACTTCATAGTTACAAAACTATAATCAAGGAACAAATTATTTCTTTGAATAATGAATATTTGAACCTATCGGTTTACAGTAAACTGATGCCCTGATTTTCTAGGCTTTATTAGAGATAATGGTCATGAATGTTGGAGCATTATTGCCTTTTTAGCATAAGAACAGGACAGAAATTAGCCAGTGTCAATTGTGGAGCAGGCTAAATAAAAAAAAAAGTACTTTTTTTGCTTTTATTCTTGTCATAATAAAAATATATATGTAGAGCAAACCCAAGTTCTGTTGTCAGTAATAGTTTATAAACTTTAATAGATGGAACTGTCCGAGATTTGAACAAAAGCAAGCGATGCATCGAAGTTTGATTAAAAACAATATTAAATGGTTTTAAAAATCCTTATAATCATAAAAAAATAATATATATAAAATAATAAAATAATAATAATAAAAAAAAAAAAATAATAATAAAAATAATTAGTTTAAAATCTTCTATAATATTGATATGACGTAGTTCCGGAAACTTTGTACTTCTCTGTTTATCCGTCTAACTTTTCGGTGGGTTTCTTTTGACCGTCCCCTGTCGTTTTAAAGAATATCACAACACGGATGCATCAAATATATGCAGTCAGCGGAGGTCCGCGACATGGCGCCAGGCGAAAGTATAAATCAAGCTTTAGCTGAAATGGCAATGTTTTCACACATTGTGTGTTGGGTCTCCACACTGTGGCTGTAAGTGAAACGAAGTTAGTCTGTGGGTGGAGGTTTCACCTTCACTGTATGTATATGTGTGTTTGTGTGTGTGTGTGTGTGTGTGTGTGTGTGTTTTCCCCTCAGCCAAACTGCCTTTATCTGGCACGGTGGGAAGTTGTTAGATCGTTAATCAATGTCAGAAGAGCAACATGCCCTATGGCGTTTCTCGTCTCAAAGGAGAGCTCTGCCATGTGGCTGTGTCATAATAGAAATGTATGGGCAGCCATTGACGGCGAATGCAAGGATTAGTCAGTGTATTGTGTCAAAGCTGAGCCACAAGATTCCTGTCTCATAGTAGCTTTTGTTTATCATTCAGTCATGACCAAAAAGCATTTATGCATCTCCTGGATGGCCTCAGCTTCAGATGTGCTTTCTTGGCCTAGTTTCCAGGAACAAGACGCGGCCTGTAGAACAGATCTATGGTCAGATATACCCATATGAAGGATTTGTGCTCTGCAAAGTGACACACCTGGGGTTTCTGTGAAGAGATTCCTGGAGGGTGTCAACTTCTTAACAAAGTTTTGAAAGTTTTAGAAAGTGCCGCTTGGAACTGTAAGTGAGTGCAGAAAAGATGCAGATCAGTCCTTTGTATTACTTTATATCTGCTGCAGTTGTTGCGCCGAGGCCCTATCTTCCATTTTCAGTTCATCACAGCACGCAGCAGCGTTCTGGCCGATCTCCAGAGAGAGATATTCGTCGCATAGAATGCTGACACAAGGAGGAACTGTCCTCGAGAAGAAGGAGAGGAGCGAGGGAGCGTCTTGGCTTGTGCATGCTGGCTGATATCGGAGCTGTCAGTCAGACGGCGAACAAACTCTGTCCTGGGGACAAAAAGAAAACTTCACTCACACGCCTTCCAAACTTCCTACACATCCTTATCGCTATAAATGAACAACTCTGCTGTTGTTTAAATTGGACATCCTCACCCTTGAGTTAAACACGAAGTCTGTGCCAAGCCTCATCCATAGATGAGTAGCTTATCTTCTGATCAGAGCTAGCGATGTGAAAACCTAAATGTTTTCTGAATCGACTGGCTGATTGTCTGAACTCTGAGCCTTGTATAATTTTGCAGACTCAGGGTCATGTTCAGCAGACAGCGAGCAGACATGTTTCTTTAATGAGCGTTCACATAGTTCTTCTGTTGGAAAACATTTGGACTGAGTGCAGCAGAATGGAACAGAATGTAGAGGTCTCGAGGTGCATTTGTAAAAGTTGGAAGCTGGAAGACGGTGTTAAAACTCAACAGCGCTCATTTGGTCGGTCGGGTCTTTAGGGCTTGTTTGCCAGCTAGTTTAAGCCCTTTCACATTAATTTTATTATGGATATACAGCTATACACATTTAGATAGATGTAGTCATCGCTTTGCTTTGCTTCTTGTGAAGTTTTTGTGCATTTATTAGGATTGTGCTTTTAAGAGGACGTGTCTAGTTAAAAATAGTGCCACTTTTGAAACTTCCCCTCCTTTTTGTTGAATTCCATCCAGCAGTTTTTAAACGCAAGATGGTGGCTTATATAAGGGACCATTAAAAGATTACGTGTTTTTGTGGCGTGAATGTGAAAGGGAGAGTTCACACAGAAGTTAAATTTTGCTTTAATTTACTCACCCTCAGATCATGCAAGATGTTAGAGACTTTTTTTTGTTCAATCGGACTATAAAGGGCCATGAAACCCTCCTGTCTCAGCAGGGTGTTTTCATACCTCTAGTTTGAAAAAAGTCAGGAAAGTGGATGAGTCCAGCTTTGTTTAGGTGGGAGTGTTGAGTGGTAAAAAAGGGAAGGGTTTGCAGAAAAAGGGGTGTTTAAGTATGTGTACGCGCTGATTTTCACAAGGCAAAACAAATACAGATGCAGGGGAGATAGACAGTGACTACGTTTACATGGACATCAGTAATCAAATTATTTGCCTTAATGTGAATAAGACAATAATATGATACAAGTGTTTACATGAGATACTTTTTGAATGTTCCTTTCATGATCCTGTTTCACATGTTTTAGCACATAATTCGATTAACGTCATTGCGTCACCACGCTATCCACATTCCCGCTAGAGTTTCATGTAATTTCGGGTGTTTCATTCTTAATTTATCGACTTTAACTGCAGTTTGGCACTTTCACTTTCAATCAGGAACATTTCATGCATGCCCCTGTTACAAACAAGATATTGGATGCGAGGAACTGCTGAAAGAGTGTAGTTTTAATGGAATTTTTGATAT
This sequence comes from Danio aesculapii, assembly GCF_903798145.1. Classification (NCBI taxonomy): domain Eukaryota; kingdom Metazoa; phylum Chordata; class Actinopteri; order Cypriniformes; family Danionidae; genus Danio; species Danio aesculapii. Next base: position 24,062,520 of record NC_079453.1, on the reverse strand, counting down.
CGCATGCCACATGAGAGGAAAAAAACCCCTCCGTATTCCTCAATAACTTAGATGCACTTGGTAGGTAAAGAGAATAGTGTCAGACAGCTGTGTGTATAAACTATCCTGTCACAAAATGCGGCGAAAATCTTACACGATAGTAATAGTTTGATTAAGGTGTTTACATTCATAGAGCAGCGTTAACAGTGGATCTTTCAGTCCATAATATTGATATTAACGTACTGTAAATTTAGTAACTAAATCATTTTGACTAAGGTATGTCTTTAAAAACTGAAAGAGTACTGCTAATGATACTAACTAACTTTGCCATCTGAATAAACAAACAAAGAACATTGATCACACACTTACCAAATCTGTAGAGACAGGACAATCAACGCGAACTGAAACTGCGTCTTTTTTAAAAGTAGATGAGCGGCAAATCCGGATTTCACCATTTTCAGATGCAAAAAGCTCTCGGGTAAAAAATGTTCCTTACAAACATATTTTTATTGCATGTTAGCAGACCACTGTAATCCACACATCTGGGTTTGTGCTCTCATAGCAGGGAAATGAAAACAAAACCTTTGTTGCAGCACATTTATGAACGCAACACTGATGACCCATGTCTCCAAACAATTCTTCCTCTTATACTTGTTTGAATTACGGTTGGCAACACAACATGGCATATCTCTGCCATCTGAACACTATAACAGGTAAAAACGAAGCTATATCATGCATATTAATGACACCAGCAGCACAAAAATGAAAATATCACAAGGTTTTAAACCAGCTGAATAATATATTGAGAAACAAAAAAGCAAAAACTAAAGTTACTTCAGCCTTATAAAAGTTTGTATTTAACCCTTAAACGTTAACGCTTAAACCCCAAAACTAGCGACAATATACAACAAACACAAAACCTTTATGAAATAAATAATTGAAAGCAATCTGAATTATCATTCAAAATCAATTTGGTGAAACTCAGCACCAAAACGTGTTCTGAAATGTAACAGAAATATATCACTTTGTCTACTAAACTAATAAACTATATTATACAGATAACAAATGTGTGCTTATTTATTTGAAACAACAAACGTAGTAGTAATAGAAATAGTAATTGATAATAGTAAAGTTAATAGTATCTCGGTCTCTTGCGCGTGCACACTCGACATACCTCGCCCGCATTCGGCCTCTCTCGCGGGCACACTTGGCCTCTCTCACATGCACCCGGTCTCTCTGATTTTGCTTGACTTTTATACGCCATGCGTCTTCTTGGCTAATTTATATTTCGCCTGATGCCGCGTCGCAGACCTACGCTGACTGCGCGCACCTCACAGCCTTACAGTGGCTGGTAGGCATTCACCAATCCCACAATGCGTTGCTGCTTTAAAAGATGTAGGCTAGACTGCAGCCAAATTTAATTAATTTATCAAGTAACAGACAAACGCATCATATTTTAACAGTAACTGAGTTAATGTATTTAAAAAGTAATTAGTTACAGTATTGGTTACTGTCAGAAGTAATGCCGTTACAGTAACACATTACTAGTAACGCATTATTTTCCAACTCTGCTGAAAAATAACCCAACTACTCAATAAGTAATTTTAATACTTTACTCAATACTATTTAAAATCCCTTTAAATCTATGCACAGACAATAGAAACGACTATTACATTTGAGTCTTGCGTGACCTTTTATCTTTATTAAAAATGTAACACTTATATAATAATAAATGCTATATATATATATATCAAAACAAAAAGGCAACAATATATCAAAAAATAATGACACCATTTTTCGTACACACCATGTACTGTCATTAATTTCTGATTCAATTGATTTTTTTCTCAACATGTACAGTGGTCTTGATAAATGTAACCTTCTTTGGTTGAAAACAAGAACTGCTCTGCAAAATATATTTGTATTTGGTTACTCTGCTTTTTTGAATTGATTAATTCAGATCTGTTGAATTTATTTACAGTATTTATAGCAACTACATCATATGTAAAGCTAATTAAATGACATAAAGATGAGAAGTAATCCCTTGCTGAAAAGTAATCTAATTACAGTAACTAGTTACTTTAGCTAATTACACCCAAAATTGAAACCGAGCGTATGGTGGTATAATAATAGTAGTCTGATTTTGACAGCTCTTATCTGTGTCCAGAGTTGCTCTACACATATCCATATGATTTGCTTTGTCTTTTTGCTTATTTATTTAATTATTTATTTATTTTACATTTGTACTTTTTGCTAACTATGTTCCGTTTGCCTTTTCTTGTCGAGCGGGCTTCTCTTTTCTT